>NC_048304.1:1297992-1314131 GCF_013100865.1 Trachemys scripta elegans | reverse complement strand
CCCTCTGCTCCATCACCCCCCGCCGTCACCCCACTCACTTCCGCTCCCCTCACCTCCGTCACACCCCCGCCCCATGACCCCCCCACCTCCATCACCCGCCCACCCCGTGACCCCCCCATAACCCTCCTGCCCCATGACCCCCATCACTCCCCACCCTCACCCCACTCACCCTAACCCCTCCCCCTGGAGCAGGTCTGGACGCTCCTCAATGACCCAGGGCGCTGGGGGCGGGGGCCTGCTCCCCCCCTGGCGGCAGGGCGGGTTTCATGGTGTACTTGGTGCTGATGGTGCGCCCTGACACACACCGGTACTCCCCCAGCTCCGTCTTGGTCCGCTCGTTCTGGCTGATGGTGAGCTCCACCGGCACCGAGATGGTGGCCTCCTTGCTCACCACGTGGATGGTGAGCTGGGTGCGGGGCGGGATCTTGGCTGGCAGGAGCACCTCCACCCGATCCCGCCGGGTGGTGGACTCGCTGCGCCCCTTCTCCACGGTGAAGACGTTGGCGGCTTCCACGGCCAGCGTGAAGGAGAGCCCGGCCCGCAGGCTGGTGGCGTTGCTGAACCGGAAGCTCTGCAGCGTGGTGGTGACGTATTCCCGGCTGCTGCAGGTGGTGAACGTCTGCTCCAGGTCCGTGGCGTTCACCCCCACGATCTCGTCAATCAGCACGTCCCGCTCGTCCTCCACCTTCTGCTGGTCCCACAGGATGCGGGCGGTGACGGCGGGGCGGCCGGGCGCCAGCGGGCGCAGGTGGGACAGGCAGTTGTGGAAGCCCAGCTCTGGCTTGTAGTCGGGCAGGCGCTCGCCAGGCCAGGCGATGTGGTACCAGCCCCCGCGGTCCGGGTGCTTGTAGAGCAGCCAGACGCCGCGCTGCACCACGTGGGAGGAGACCCGGTCGTTGAAGTAGCCGTAGGTGAGGTTGGTCTCTTCTGTCACCACCTTGCTCTGGCCCGCGTAGTCGGGCTCTTCGTACAGGGTGATCTGCGGGTCGGCCAGGTCATGGTGCACCAGCCGCAGCGCCGAGAACGCCTTGTTCTTCTCCACCGACCGGTACTCACCTTCCTCCAGGGCGTAGGCGTCGCCCTCGTACTTGGGGGCCGTGTAGGCGATCCACGGCTGCCCCACCACCCGCAGCGAGCAGATGCAGTCCCCGAAGTCCAGCTCGTGCAGGTCCGGCACGTCGGACGTGAACTCTCGGCTCAGCCCCTCGAAGTCGACGTGCTCGTAGACGACGATCTTGTTGACGCCGGGCTGTGCAGGGTGCTGCCGCTCGGCCGGGCTGGGCTCATTCCGCTGCACATCGGAGAGCTGAATGCTGGGCAGGGCCATCGCTGGCACAGGGGGACGCTCTGCCGGGGGGAAGGTGCAAAACGTCACCTGCTGCCTCAGGGAGCACGGGGGCGGGGGGTTCCCAGCCCTGGCCCACCCCCACCATTTCACCCCACCCCTGGGCTGGACATGCCCTGCCTGCCCGCCAGGACAGCCTGTAGCCCGTGGGCAGGAATCCGGCGGGGCCCCCCATGGCTCTGGGCTGGACGCAGCAGGCTCCGAGGCCGGCTCAGGGCAGGTCAGACCGAGCCCTTCGGGCCTCACAGCCTGGGACTCGCCACATTCCTGGAAAGGTGAGTCCCTGAGCGCCAGCGAGCTCTGGCAGACCTGTCACGCCTGGCGCTCAGCCCCAGGGATGGGGGGGCTGTGACGGGGAAGGACACTCTGTTCGGGCCTGGGCCTGCTCCCCTGGGCCCCGCGCCCCCCAGGGCCTGTACCCCACGCTCCCAGGGCACTGGCCAGGCCAGGCGGGACTTACCCCAGCCAGGAGCTCCCGGCCCCTCCCCTGGAACAGGAGGAATTACCGGATTGTGCAGTTAGTAAATGGGCCCCGAAACCCAGCCCAGGTGCCGCCCCCGGACTCCTGCTCAGCCCTGCCTGCAAAGCCGCTCTCCCGGGGCGCAGGCCTGGCAGCTGGCCACGGCCCCTCTGGCTGCGCTGGGGGAAGGGGGCAGCCGGCTCCGGCCACCTTCCCTCACCTCATTGCTGTCGCCTGTATTCTGCAGCCCCCTCCCACCGGCGCCCGCGGGCAGACATGCTAGCTCGGCGCCCCGGAGCCTCCGCCAGGCCAGGAATGCTGCTGAGTAACGCATGCCCTGCTCCGCCCGCTGCACGGCTGCTCCCCGGGACGGTTCATGGGGCTGGTCCCTCCCGCCATCGCTGAGTCCCCACAAGGGAGCGGCCCCGACGCTACCCCTGCACCCTGGCAGCGCGCCGGGCCAGCGTGCCTCGGGCTGGCTGCAAGGACCTGGGCCCCTTGGGATTGTCCGGGCTGACTGGGCAGGGCCCATCGGCCGGCCCTGAATTCAGCCCCCCACCCCAGAGCAGCTCTGTTAAACCTGCGGGGGGTATTGTAGCAGCTGTTGGCTGAGCTCATTGCACACACCTGGGACGCCCTGCATCTGTCCACACCCCCCTCCCGTGCAGCTCCCTGGCTGCCCCGTCCCCCTCCAGCCCACGCGTGGCACCCCCTTTCCCCTCCGTGGAGCAGCCCTTGCGGCAGGACACAAGGAAGCCTCCTCTTCCCCTCTGCCGTTGGCGCAGCTGGCTGGGCGTTTGCCCACGGCTCCCAGCACCACCAGGAGCTGCTTCCCTTCGGGGCGTCCCCAGCTTCCCGGCTACAGGGAGGATGGGGCTGGCCAGGGGACTGTTCTGCTGCAAGGTGAGTACCTGGTGCCCTCGACAGCTGCCAGCGGCGCCGTGCGCCCCCCACCCCCGGCGATTGTCCCCCAGCTCAGCAGGGTTCTGCTCCCGGTGGCCAGCCCCTTCCTGGCCCCTTGGAAGTGATCGGATGCAGCGTTTCAGACAGACGCCCTCCAGGCTGCGCTGTGCCCTGGGACAGCCCTAATCCCATGCCAGCCCCTGCCTGAACTCGGGGGCTTAGAGACTTTCTGGCCCGTGGCCTCTTACTGGCTAACTCCCAGCCCCAGCCCCGGCACCGCTAACAGTACCTGGCTCCAGTGGGTTTTACCGTCAGGGACCCCCCGCCGCTGGACAAAGCCACAACACAGACAGCTGCTCCCCACAGAGGCTGCCAGGGCTTTTGCTTGACCCCCAGACCTCGCCCCAGCCAGACCTCTTACCTTGGGAGATTGCAGCCCTTGTCTGTGAGAGCGAGCCAGTCCCAGCTCCCTCGCGCCTGCAGCCAGCACTGCGCCAGCCGCCTCCGCACCCCTTTTAAGAGGAGCGGGAAGGGCTTTGATCTTGTTGGGACCTGAATCAAGGGCTGCTGACAACACCCCCACCCACGCGGCCCAGGGAGCTGCCAGCCTTGCCCTGGGGAGCAGGATGCACCACCCATGAGCCCACTGGCCTTCCCCTGCACTGGGGCTCCAGCCGGGCCAGAGCCTGGCACTTCCAGACACGCTGGACCCTTGTGCAACGCTGCGTGTGACAAGGGGGCAGCTGCAGTGACGCTGGCTTGAGTCAGGGGACGCGGCTGAGTCACTAATGTCATGCTTGGCTTTGCAGCCCTTCCCACGCTCCTAGGGCGGGAGCCTGGCCGCTGGGAGGCAGGAATTAGCACCTGCTGCAGAGAGAACCGTGAGCCAGGAGTGACTCTGCCAGGTGCCTCGGCAAGGCAGCGGCCGAGGCCAGCCAGAGCCCCGGGGAGGGTGCAGCCGCCCCAGCCAGGCCGCCAGTCCCCAGCACCAGCCATGAGGCGCCCGGCTCACACACTCAGCCACCACGCTGACCGGGCACTGCCTGTCGTGCCACACACTGGGCAGGAGATCTCAGGCTTGGACCGGGGAGAGAAACCCCGATTCCAGTCCCGGAGCCCAGCTCGGCACAGTGGGGATGGCGCCGGCTGCCCCCCTATGTGGCTGGCTCAGTGGAGCAGAGTCCCGGCCCCCCCACCCCAGGGACTCAGGGAAGGACAGTCCTGGCCCTCACGTGGGGTCTAACCGCTCTCTACCCTGCTCCTGGCCTGGGGCGTCGGGAGTTCCCAGCCAGCTCCGGCTCATACAGGATGGCTCGCCAGGCAGCCACAGGCCCCATGGGGGGCGTCAGGCCCCCACTGCCTGGCACCGGAGAAGATACCACTGGGCTGACCCACTACTGCCTGCACCTGCCTCCTGCTCCCCCAGGGCTGGGTTAATACTGTTCTCGGTGCAGGTGATGCTCCCCAGGCCTCCAGCACAGTCACTGAGCCTGCAGATGCCACCCAGCCACTGCAACTGGGGAGCCCGAGCGGGGCAGAGCGAAGGGGTCGGGAGTTGAGAGACCCGTGGGGGGGGAGCAGGGACTTCTCTGGGCCGGGTCCCTGGTGGGCTCTGCTCCATGAGGGTAGGCTTCACAGACCCCAACCCCGCTACCTGTAGTAAGAGGAGGCCCTGAGATATAAACTAGGACTACCATATGTCCGGATTTTCCCGGACATGTCCGGCTTTTTGGTCCTCAAATCCCCGTCCAGAAGGAAATTCCAAAAAGCCGGGCATGTCCGGGAAAATAGGGAGGGGTCGTGGGGCTTGGATCCGGGCTGGAGCTGCTGGGGCCGGAGCCAGAGCTGCTGGGGCCAGCATTGCTCAGCCGCTGGGCAGCGCCGCTCGGCCAGGGCCGGGCTGGAGCCACTCGGCCGGAACCGGGGCCTGAGCCGAGCTGGGCCGGAGTTGCTGGGACCAGGGTTGGGGGTGCTCGGCCGGCGCTGCTCACCCAGGGCCGGGGCCGGGCCGGAGCCGCTCGGCTGGAACCAGGGCCCGAGCCGAGCCGGGACGGAGCCGCTGGGACCGGGGCTGGGGGTGCTCGGCTGCCGGCTGGCGCCGCTCGGCCGGGGCCAGTGCCCTGAGGCCCGAGCTGAGCTGGAGTCGCCGGGGCCAGGGCCGCCGGGGCCGGGGCCGGGGCCGGGGTCGGGGTGGGGGCGGGGCCGGAGACGCTGGGGGCAGAGCCGCTCGGCCGGGGGGGGCCGGACTGGGCCGCGCTTCCTCGGGCCCCCCCCCCCCCCGCCACCACCACCACCACCACCACCACCACCGCCGCAGCTCCAGCCCCAGCTTACCTGCTGCCTGCCTGTTTCAGGCTTCCCGCAAACATTTGATTTGCAGGAAGCAGGGGAGGGGGAGGAGCAGGGGGCGGAGTGTTCAGGGGAGGGGGTGGAGACTTTGGGGAGGGGGCGGAGTTGGGGTGGGGACTTTGGGGAGGGGGTGGAGCTGGGGTGGGGAAGGGGCGGAGTTGGGGCGGGGCAGGGCCCCGTGGACTGTCCTCCTTTTGTTTTTTTTAAATATGGTAACCCTAATAATATAAACCTTGGTATCAGAGGCCCGGTATGAGGCCTAAGGCCTAGGGTTACCATTCGTCCAGATTCCCCTGGACATGTCCGGCTTTTTGAGCTAAAAATAGCATCCGGGGGGAATTTGTAAATGTCCGGACTTCCCCCCCCCCATGCAGAGCGCACGCGGCTAACAGGGCAGCCGGCCGGATGGTGCCACTTACATGGGGCTCCGACACTCAGCCAGAGAGACCCCTCTTCCACTTCCCCCTCCTCTCCCCTGCAGCAGAGATCACTCCCTCCCTCCCTCCCTCCCTCCCTGCATTCGCAGATCCCTCCGTCAGTCTGGAGCTCCTCCCCCACTGCTGCCCAGCGTGCTGCGAAGGCCAACAACAAGGGGGCCAGGGGGTCGGAGAAGGGGCAGGGAGATTTTGGAGGGGGCAGTCAAGAGACGGGGGGTGTCGGGAGTTCGGGGGGGCTTTCTGGGGGTGGGGGTGTGGATAAGGTTTTGGCCAGTCAGGGTACAGGTAGGACGTAGAGTTCTGGGGGGCAGTTGGGGGGGGGGTCTGAGGAGGGGCAGTTAGGGGACAAGGAACAGGGAGGCTTAGGTAGGGGGTGGAGTCTTGGGGGGCAGTTAGGAGCAGGGGTCCCAGGAGGGGGCAGTCAGGGGACAAGGAGCCGGGGGAGGGTTGGGAATTCTGAGGGGGGGAGTGGGAGGGGCAGAGGCAGGGCTAGGGCAGGATGGGGCGGGGCCAGAGCAGGACAGGGGCGGGGCTCCTCCCGTCCTCTTTTTTGCTTGCTGAAATATGGTAACCCTACTAAGGCCTGAACTAGAGTAATGGTCAAGACTTTGCTAACATAAAGCAAAGTGAAGCTGTGAGCCAGAGGCAGGCCCTGCTCACAGAAGCTGCCAAGGAAAGGGCTGATGCTGCAAAAAGAGACATACCTAAAAGGTTCTGGACAGCAGATATCAGAACATTCGCACACTTGTACATTCCACACACAAGGCACAGGCCGACCCATCCCAATGACAGGGCCAAAAGGGGAATATGATGGATAGAGTTGTTTTGTTTAAACCAACATGTACAAGGTGAGAGGCGGCACCTTACTATGCAGAGGAGTTGTACCTCGATGCGTCGGGAGGGATGTGTAACTTGTTTGTATCTGCGTATAAGAATGCACCCCTGAGTGGATGTCTTTGTCCGGCCGCGGGGACAGTGGAAAGTCCCGCCACTGACTGAGCTGAGTCCATTGTCAGGGAGCACATAAGTACTGGCTAGCCGCACCTCAGCAGCATCTTGGACTTCGTTAGCCAGGGAGCTGGAGACTGTGTATCTCGAAAGGCAATAAACCGGGCCGGGTGCCTTCGTACCTTACTAGAGTCTGTGGTCACTGGGGTTCTGTCGGGGTCTGCTGTGTCAGCGATCTGCGCAGAGCTGGGGCAGCACACAGAGGGAACACACACACGCAGCCAATTGATATCAACATTGAACAGAGCAGAGCACCACACTGGGAGCGTCTGACAACACTGGTGACCCCGACCACTGATCTGGTGAGTAAGCGAGCTGTCCACTGTAGGAACCGCGATCTAACATGTCAGAAAACCTTGAGCTAGGGAACCCCCTTATCCCCTCCCTTTATATCCCCACAGAGTTTGGTAACTCGAGGATCCGCTGGATTGCCAGTAAGGGGGGTCCGTATGAATTTAAAAAAAGTGGGGAAACATGGACTGGCATATGTAGAGCGATGGTAGAAACCGAGGCTCTAAAAAATAAAAGTAAAAAAGCAAGAATTCTGCAACTAATGTCTAGGGCAGTGAGATGGTTAAAACAGCACACCACAAATTTGGCAAGGCAAGTAACAGTAACAAAGAAAGAGTTAAAAGAAGCTACACAGCCCAGGAATGCTCCCACCGCCCTTGCAGGGTGGCAAGCAACCCAGAGACAACCAGCACAGGACCAGAGTGAAACACTGGAAACAGCTGCAAGGAACCTACAACAAATACATGTGCTGTCCCCTGTTGTAAATATTGGGGGTAAACAGCAGGCTTCAGGGAGCTCCCCTGTGCCTGAAGAATGGGGACAGAAGTGGAAAAAGGTGGCCCTCGTAAAATTAAAAGATGAAATGGGGTCCACTGCAGTGCAACCACCACCTTATGATAAAAGCCAGGTTCTGGTACAACCTAAACCGGGACCTAGACTGGTGCCTGTCAGAACGGGACAAGTAAGTGCACAGAAGGAAAGAGTAGCACACAATACTTTCACTGAATTGGTAAATCAAATGAAGGAAAAAATGGAACAGTTCACAGAGCACATTAGGAGACAGGAGCTGCGACTCTATCGCAGGGGAGTGAATAAAAAAAATTTCAAAGTAAAAAACCAAAATGAAGTGGGCTAACACCTAGAATTAATGCATTCACACATGGAATTGCTCCAAACCAGCAGCAAAAAAGGGCACTCCCACCACCCATCTAGCATGCACACAAAAGCAACAGACATTGGGGAAACAAATTCAGGTTCTACAAGAGCAGGTAACTCCCCCCAATCTCCTCTCAGAGCCAGGATAAAAAACAGGGCGCGGTTCCCAACTGTGCAGGTTCCCAACTGCTTTGACCCACGGAACCACACTCCGCGCCCATATCTGAAAATAGAACCTTCTTTCTCAAATATTTGTACATACCGGTTAAGTTTTGTCCTTTATATGCTGTCTCAGTTTGCTGACTTGCTGCTGCTGCTGCCTGGTGGAGAATTGCGAAAGGGGAAGACATGCACTGTGACTGTTGAACACACTGCTAATAGTGCTACAAGGTACAAAGTGATGGCTCATTCAGGTGTGCACACCCCCGGTTGTGGAGGTACCAGGCCATAAGGGAGAGGGTTACAGTCCTCGCTCCTACCCATCTTTTGGGGAAAAATTGCACAGGTGAATATACCCTTGGTCATAGCAGGATTGAGCCCAAAAGGTAGGGGCTTAGCGTCCGTCCCCGCCCAGCTCTGCCAGGCAGAGTTTTTAGTGGGTAGAGACTTTTGTGTTTTGCAATCCCAGCACAAACGTGGGCATAGGGAGTCGGTTTTCTGTAAGCTCTCACCCTGAAGGATGTAGGAGTGTGGCCAATAGTGGTAGCACCTGTGTAGGAAATGTTTAAAAGGAAACAATCCAAAGATGATACTTTGTTCCAACGATTCCTCCTTTGAAAGACTTTGCGCTGTTAAGCCAAACGCTGCAGGATGTAGGAGTTTGGCAGTATAGGGGGGTTTGTGAGTGATATTGTGGTGACTTCACAATTTTGAAAGAAATGTTTAAGGAAAGGGACCGGGGGGGAGGGGGCTAGTTGAGGAGCCCACCCTCCTTGCTAAATGGGTAGTGGAACAAAGTCTGTGCCCATGGGACGGGGCGGTTCAGCGGGGAAACAGGATCGGTCCCAGACAAGCAGGCAGGCAACAGAGAAAGAGATTGGAAACCAGGCTGGGAGCCCTGAGGGGCGGAGTGGCAGGAGGAAGGGAAGGAGGAAGGGGAGTTCAGATCCCTGGGACAGTACTTGCAATGGTGAAATCTGAGCTACTGACGGTGTCATTTTGGGAGCTAAGCGAGTGATTGAAGGAAAGAGAGTGAGATGTTCACTCTGCAGAGGCTGGGGGCAATTAAGCAGTTGAACGTTGTAAAAATGTTCAAAAGGAAAAGTGTTCTAGGAAGAATTCTTGGTTTCTTTGCAGCCGTCCTGAAGGGAAAACGGGCCCTTTCCCAAAGGTAGGGTTACCATACGTCCGGTTTTTCCCGGACATGTCCGGCTTTTCGGCAATCAAACCCCCATCCGGGGGGAATTGCCAAAAAGCTGAACATGTCGGGGAAAATACCGGCCGGGCACTTCCCCTCCCGCGGCAGCTCTGCTCCTCCCCTGACTCTTCGGCTCTGTTTAAGAGCCGGGCTGCCCGAGTGCTACTGGCTTCGGGCAGCCCCCGTGCCTCCGGACCCCAGTCGCCGGAGCAGAGCAGCTGGAGCCGGGGAGAAGTGCCCGGCCGGGGGCGCAGGGTCCGGAGGCTGCCTGGCAAACCGTAAAGCCGTTAGCGCTCGGGCAGCACTTTTCGCATGGCTGGGAGGGAGGAGGGGGAGTTAGGGCGGGGACTTTGGGGGAAGGGGCGGGGAAAGGGCGGAGTTGGGGCTGGGCCGGGGGTGGGAAAGGGGCGGGGCTAGGGCCTGTGGAGTGTCCTCTTTTTTTATGTTTTAAATATGGTAACCCTACCAAAGGAATGTCTGCAAATAATCCAGGCAAAGAGACAATCTGATTGAAATCGTTTGACTATGGACAATTTAGTCAAATTTGCTAAAGGAATATAAGGGGTTTGTTTCTGTTGGAACTTAACTGCCTCAAATGTATAAAGGGAATGTAACCTATGTACAGCTGCGTAACCACAGAGCAGTGTCAGGGGTGCTAAGAAAAAATAATCTGTGTGTAAATATATTGTGTAAATATGTGCGGTTTTAAGGACTTAACTCAACACTCCTGGCTTGTAGGTTGAAGATGAATTGGTTTGGTTTGTAAATAGTACCACTAACAGCCATTGGAAGCTTTCATTCAAAGTTGCAAAACTGACAGACACTGCTTGCCAGACACAGGTAACTCGCGTTGTTTGGCTTGGGGATTTCTCATTTAACCCTTAAAGTACCTCAATGCTTTATAACGTTCAATATCGTTTTATAGACCAAAGTCATGGCTGCAGCAGGGCAGTCAAACCCAGGAGGATGGGGAGAGATTCTGGATTTCTATTTTTTCTTTTTTTTTTTGGTAACAAAATAGCTGTAGTAAAAGAATAAGAAATTAAAAAAAAAGGACAGTGCCCCTCTGGAGCCAGAGCCGGGGTGAGGTGCACAGAGAATCAAGGTTACAAACACTGAGCCTTAGGCCGCGCTGTGTAATCACACTGTCACTTTGATAAGGGGTGAGCACAACAAAACCCAAGACCAGTTACACCTGATGTAAAAATGGATCTGGCTAATATAACGTTATAGAAGTTAAACTATGGAAGAAATGTGCATGTTTCCCAGGACATGTGCCGTGTATATTGTAGAAGGGGTAAAAGAAATGTTGCAGACGGGCGGAGGTCAAGGAATGCCAGTCCGTTAACAGGGAAACATCCTCAGATAGCACACACCATAGTAGGAGGGACTGGTTTTGGAGCAGGGATTATGAATACTGTAGTCCTGGAGGTAATTAAGAATAAATTAAGTTCCTTGTCACAACTGCAAGCTAGTCTCATTCACAGGCAGGCAGATAATATGGTGGATTTGGTACAACTATTTCTGGGAAACCTAAAAGCAACATGGAATATGTGGCGGTGGCTAAACGCCACCTCCTGGCTGCTGTATAAACAACAAGTAGAGTTAGGGAATAAAACTGCCTTGGCCATAGGATGTACTGAGATGCAAGTTCTTCGTTTAGCAGCACTGCAACACAAATGTTTTGGGTAATATCTGGGAATGTTCAGGTATTAACGCATCTTTTCAAACAATGGGAGAGGTCCTTGTTCGACACTACAAACATGAATGGATGCAGTATGTTTCCAGCATGGTTAAGCCTGATTTGGTATTAGGTGAAATTATTGTTAAAATTGCTCACCAACAGTCAGTGGAGACAGAAACATGGGAAGTTAGCCTGCTCCCAAAACTGACCATGGGATCCTTTCGGCTACCCCGGGTTATGGGTCAGTGGCTGGGAAAGGGGAGAAATGATTGGACACCCGAGGGTGTACGGAGTGGAGCCCTCAGAAATGGGTGTGCTTGTCCCTACCTGTCACCACAGCACCATGCAGCAAGGCCACATCCTTGGGAACACGTGAATGAGACGAACTAGAAAATGTGACGAGTGTTTTCTACAACGGACAATGTGTATGTGTTACCTCCTGGGAACCAGTATTTTGGGAGGATGCAAGTATCAGCCAACCCCCAGTGGATGAATGTAGATGGAATGCCCGGGTATTAGATACTAGCAATCACGCATGCTATGTACCAAAGTTAGAAGAAGCAGAGAACACTATAACCGCCACCCCGGTTAATTTCTCTGTTACCCTTGGCCTGGATTGGCGCCATCTAACTGATCACTTGTTGTCAGAAACAAGGTGACTCCGTTTTTGCAAGAGACACGGAGGGATATAGGAAGCGCGTCATTCAAATAGTACATGGCAACGGAGACAGGCTAAAAATGGCTGTCTGAAAAAGAGCTGACAGCCTACACTGGGACGACGTTTTACAGGCTGGTCCCGAACTCTAAGGGCACATTGTCTGTTACGTTTCACCCATTACTCGTTGTGTTACTATTGTCCTGTGTTTGCTTGCTAGGAATGTGTTGTATGTGCTGTTGGACAAAAAGAATGTTTGTTAAATTACAACCACAAGCTCAAATTGTCTCTCAGTAGATTGCTATGAAACAATTGTATAAAATATGACCCACTCAGGAATTGTTCTTGAGGGGTCAAAAGGGGGACATGTAGTAGTAGGATTTTATGTTTGTATTTTGTATCATTTAAAATGAAGGCTAAAGAATAATGAGATAAGACTGTAGCATGTATTAAATGTATTGCTGTAGGAGATGATTTGATTGTGTTCTGCCGGCCACCCTGACTGGATAGCAGGAAGGAACCACCCTGGGTTGCTGGAAAAAACACATCAGTCAGGCTGCCTGTGTCTGAACTGGTGATAACGCAGGAACAGACCAGAACGGTCCTTATGGCTGATTCTGGTCACCTTTGGTTTTAGGAGAAGTTTTCATTACAGTATTTGCTAGAAGGTCTTGTTTCTTCTCTGCATTGCAAACAAAGTTGTGTAAGGTTGTTTTGTAATCCCTTTAGTAACCATAGAACCCTTTCGAAAATGGACTCCTGTCTGAAATCCTCTGGACAATTGTTTGGGGTGAGTAAATGACGTGTGCACGGTTAAGGGGGAGTGTGAAAGCATCACAAATGTCCAGATGGTCAAGAAGAAGTGAGAGACTTGGAGAGACAGCAGGAAACAATCAGCTAAACTCCCATCTGCACAGGCAGGGTGACCGGACAGCAAGTGTGAACAATCGGGAGACGGGGTGGGGGGAAATAGGTGCCTGTATAAAACAAAGCCCCAAATATCGGGACTGTCCCGATCAACTCGGGACATCTGGTCACCCTATGCGCAGGTGCCATCTCTGCCAGACCACCCCCCCACGCACGCCAGGTGAGTCCCCAGCTGCTGCCCCCGCGCACGGCGCGGCAGGGTGACACACGGACCTCGCTGCTGCCCCCGGCAGCCCTGGCACCTTCCGGCAGGGGCGCTGGTGGCACTAGCGGCTGCAAGGCTCCTGAGTGGGCCAGTGCGACTCTGCCCGCCCCAGGCAGGACACCTCAGGAGCCAGACCTCGGCCTGGGGCAGAGCTCCCTGCCCGCCCCCCGCCGCAGCCCCAGGAGCGGGCGCCTGCAGCAGCCATGGCACCGGCTCCCGCCCCTCCGGGCCCCGCCAGCCCAGGGGGGACCCAGCAGGCCGCGGAGAACCACCAGGCTGGCTCGGGGGCGCTGAACACAGCAAGCGACAGCTCACCAGGCCGGGGCTGCTCCTGCCGGCCCAGCCCTGGCAGCTCTCACCTGCCCCCGTCCAGAGCCTTGCCCTGCGGAGCCCTCTGGGCACAGTCCCTGTGGGCAGCGGGCCGGGGAGCAGGGCGTGGGTAAGGGCAGAGCTCGGGCCCGGGGGCACCTGGCACAGGACCATCGGCCCCATCGCCTCACGCAAAGCTCGGGGAGAGCAGGGGCTGCGGTCGGGATTGAGGGGCACCAGCGAAGCGGGGGGATGAGCCCCACCACTGTACGAGTGGGGAGGGAGCTGCCCGGGGCTCCCCCACCCCACTCAGCTCCCTCTATGGGGAGGAGGAGAGTTAACCCCTGGCCTCAGAAGCAGCAAAGGGGGGGCTCCCGAGGAAGCAGGAGACACCCCCCCAGGAAAACAGCCACCTGGCCCCCCCCTTGTGGTTTGCGGGGTGCACTGTGCCGGGGGGGGTCGCGCTGCCCACCCCAAGAACCAGAGACAGGCGCGGCCGCTTGAAGAGTTTCATCTTTATTGAGATTGGCAGGAGAGAGTTTGGGGGAGGTCACGGGGAATATTTACAGAGAACGGGGGGGCAGCGTCTCGGCTGGGGGGTCCTTGGGGAGCCGGGCAAGGGGCTGGACACAGAGCTGGGAGAACAACAAAGAACAGGGAGTCAGGGACCCAGGAACACACAGACCCCCCCCCCCGATGCACAGACCCCCCCCACACCCAACCCCCCCCCCCCCCCCGCCCCCGCCCCCCCCAACCCCCACCCCCCCCCATGCACAGAGCCCTCCCCCCGACATCCTGCCGACACACAGACCCCCCCATGGATATGTAGATTCCCAAGCCCGCCTCTTACACAAAGAACTGCCCCCCCCCCCATGGATACACAGAGCTGTCCCCCCCAGACTCCCCCCACCCGCGATGATGAGGGTGGAAATACTGTTATGGGCCGGCTCAGCCAGCCCCAGTCACTGGAGGGGGAGGGCCCTGCCCTGGGAGGGGCCCCAGGGCCCCAGGGTCTCCCGCCCCCTTCTCCTTCGGCCCCTCAGTCAGCACCAGCCGGGCCCCTCCCCTCGCCCAGCGTGGAGCCAGCTTGGGGCGCCCAGGCCCGGGGCCCGGTGGCGGGAGCCGGAGGAGCCGTTCCCGATGCGGGGGTTGCACAGGGCCCTTGGCAGTTCCAGGGGGCCCAGCCCCCAGCCAGGACCCAGCCTGGCAATGCGCCTGGGCCAGTGTGGACGTCCCGGTGCTGGTCTGCTGGGAGCTGGGCGGGACCCCTCCGGTCGGCCAGGGCGGGTGCGACGGGCCCAGCTTCTCCCCGGCGCCCCGGAGCGGAGCTGCCTGGCCTGGCCTGGCCAGTGAGCGTGGTGCAGTCTGTGTCCTGCCAGCTGCGCTCAGCCAGGCCCCGGCGTGTGCCAGCCACTCACTCCCTTAGCCCCTGGGTGGGGCAGCGCTGTGCCCCCGCGCTGCCCGTGGGCCGGGCCCGGCGCCCCTTGTGGGGCTCCACCCAGGAGTTGTGTATGACGGTGCCCCCGGGCACGGGGTCCACCTGCAGCGCCGACCCCACCCGCTTCTTCAGCTTGCTGCGGAGCGCGGCGCGCAGCTTCTGGCGGGCGAAGGCGTAGAGCAGCGGGTGGAAGACGGTGGTGCCATAGGCCAGGGCCAGGAAGCAGAGGCGGAGCTGGAGCAGCAGGCGGCCGGGCCCCAGGCACAAGACCAGCAGGTTGGCGATGGAGATGGGTGCCCAGCAGACCAGGAAGGTGGAGACGATGATGAGCGACATCCTGAAGACCCGTTTCTGGCGCTCCCGGCGGTCGCGGTGCCGCCTGACGGCCCGCCGGAGCGCCACGATTACCGAGACCGAGGCCTGCACCCGCATGGGCTGGGGGGGCAGCGCCGGCACCGCCGGCACCGGCCTTTGGGCCTCTCCCGCGCCGGCACCCGGCTCCGCCCCTTTCCGGCGCTTCCGGCGCTTGCTGTGGCGGCGCTGGCTGCGGGAGCGGCGCCCGCTCAGGCGGATGTCGAGGGCCCGCAGGACCCGGGCGTAGGTCAGCAGCATGACGGCCCCGGTGGCGGCAAAGGCCGGGATCTGTAGCAGCAGGTGGTAGCACGTGGCCGGCTCGGCCTGGGGCCCAGGGACGCAGAGGCAGAGCGCCGGGCGGGGGCCCCGCAGGATCTCCAGCTCCAGGAAGGGCAGGAAGAAGCCGAGCAGAGAGAGCAGCCAGACGGCGGCCAGCAGCAGGGCGGCGCGGCTGGGCGTCAGCGCCCGGCGGCCCGGCCGCACCGAGATGTCGTACCGGTCCAGGCTGACGACCAGCACGTTGGCGGCGGTGGCCACGCTGCCGAAGGTGACGCAGGCCTCGTGGAAGCAGCCCAGCAGCGGGCCGTTGTGCTCCGGCGCCAGCAGCAGCACGGCGACGGTCAGGGGCGCGCACACCAGGCACACCAGCGTGTCCAGCACGTGCAGGTTCATGGTCACCACGGTGCTGACCGAGTCCACCAGGCCGGGCTGCGAGCAGTACAGCGCCAGCACCGCCAGGTTGCCGCTGCAGCCCAGCACGATCTCCAGCAGCAGGAAGCTGCTGAGCGAGACCTGGAAGCCCAGCGGGTAGGGCAGGTACCCGCCGGCGTCGGCGCCGTCCCCGTCCGTGGTCTCCAGGAGGGTGTCGTAGATGGCGCTCTCCATGTCGGGCTGCACCCCTGCAGAGCAAAGGAGACAGGGTGTCAGCTCCCCCGGGCCTCCAGCAGCTGCGGCAGGCAGACAGCGCCTGACACCAGCCGCACCCAGCCCGGCTCCTGGACCAGCCCCCTCCACCCCGAACCCCCCATCGCGCCGCTCTCTCTGGCCTGAGCCCGTGGGGACGGGGCCCTGCAGAGCAGTCGGGGCTCCCTGCCCCACAGCAGCAGGGAAATCTCCTTGGGGGGCCGAGCTGCCCAGACAGGCTCTGCCATCCCCTCTGGGCCCCACGGGCTCCCACTGCCGGGTCCCCACTAGCTGCGAATGCAGCCACCGCAGTAACCAGGGGTCAGGCTGGAGACTCTTGCCTATATGCTCGGGGTCTTACTGATCGCCATATTTGGGGTCGGGAAGGAATTTTCCTCCAGGGCAGATTGGCTGAGCCTCTGGAGGTTTTTCGCCTTCCTCCGCAGCATGGGGCAGGGATCTCTAGCAGGAGGGTTTCTGCCGATTGAAGTCACCTAAAACAGGATTGGGGACTTCAACAGCAGAGTCCAGGGAAGGGGTAGGGACGGTTTTATGGCCTGCAGCATGCAGGGGGTCAGACCAGATGATCATAATGGTCCCTTCTGACCTTAAAGTCTATGAGTCTATGAGTCTATGAG
>NC_048304.1:1284225-1294829 GCF_013100865.1 Trachemys scripta elegans | reverse complement strand
CCCGCAGCCCCCGCCAGCCCAGCCCTGCCCCCGCAGCTCTGCTAGTGCCCTTCACTCCTGACCCGCAGTCCCCGCCAGCCCAGCCCTTTCCCCCCCCCAGCTCTGCCAGTGCCTCTCACTCCCGACCCGCAGCCCCTGCTCACCCAGCCTCAAGGGGCCGTGTCATCACAACCATCTGGGCCCCGGGTTTGTGCTGTGGAGATGTGTCCTGGGGCGTCACTTCCTACCTACAGACCATGGCAGAGCTGCCCAGCAGCCATTGCTTAGCGCCGGCACCTGGCGCGCCGACCCCTCGGCCCTGGCACCACCCCGGGGCCTGCGCCGCACCCGGCAAAGAACTTCCCTCAGGCTCACTGGGGGGGGAACCCGGCTCCATCAGTCACTGAAAGCAGCAGCTCCCTGCTCGTTGGAGCCTTCACCGCGTGGCCGCCCTCAACCAGCTGCTGCCTCTTCCCAGGGCCAGGCGGGCACCGTGCCAGGCTCCTCCTGGGCTGCCACCTCCTGACAGCTGAACTCAGCCCCTGGTCCCGGCTCCTTGCCAGGCTGGTTCCAGCGAGAGCAGCTGCCGGGTGACCTTAGCAGGTCACTGGGCGGGAGGCAAGGAGCGGCACAGCTGCTGCGGGTACTGCCAGGGCTGCACCTCCAGCTGCCAAGCCAAGGGTCCTTGCTCTGACGCTGCCAGGCTGTGCCCGCTGGCCCCGGGCATGGGAGTGCTGGGGACACAGGGGGTGCCAGGGCATGGGGGTGCTGGGGACCCAGGAGGGTGAAGGGGGGCAGCTCTCCAGCTCCAGGTTGGACTCTTCCATCCGCGTTCTCGGGAGATAAGCAAGGAGGCAGGAACACGAAGCCTACGGGGGAGCCAGGGAGACCTGCTCCCTCTGCAGATGCCCGGGGGGGCTGCCACTGCCCCGGGCTCCCTCAGCCTAGGGCGCATGGGCACGACCTGGCAGACCCTGCCCACAAACAGCATCCACTTGTCAGGGAGAAGGGAGGGGAGGTGGGATGGGGCCGTGTCCTTGCAGGGGAAGGAATTTTAATCAGCTGCCTGGCTGACTATTACCAAGGTTCAAGGAAATCTCCTTGATAAGGTCTCGGGGCTGGAATAGCAGGGGGCTGTGGGTCGGGAGTGAGGGGGGGTAGCAGGGGGCTGCGGGTCGGGAGTGAGGGGCACAGGCTATAACCTGTTCAGGAAGGACGGAGGGGCCAAGGGGGGCGGGGGGCTCTGTGCCAAACACCACTGCTGGACCTGAGTCACCGACAACTCCGGGGGGAGGAGGGGGGGCTCATGGCCCCGTGTCCCAGCAGAGGGTTTCTCACACTGGGGGTTGCAAGGCTTGTGTAGGGGGGTCGTGCATGTGGCAGTGGC
This sequence comes from Trachemys scripta elegans, assembly GCF_013100865.1. NCBI lineage: Eukaryota > Metazoa > Chordata > Testudines > Emydidae > Trachemys > Trachemys scripta. The sequence continues at coordinate 1,293,463 of NC_048304.1, read as the reverse complement.
TGCCAAGTGCCCAGCTCTGCCAGCAGCAGCGTGGAAGTGTGTGTGGGGGTTGCTTTTTACGGGGGGTCATCACAGCCTGGAGTATTTTCGAAGGGGTTTCCAGCCCCCTGTCCGAGCAGCTCAAGCACCAGCAGGATCACACAGGAACAGGCCGTCTTGGCGTAGGACAAATCTGGGCGATCCTGGGGCCCTTCGACAGGAGGGACGTGCTCTGGGGCTCCCGCTGCCAGGGCTCAAACCTCCATTCGAGTGACAATCTCCTGACTTGGCACGTGCAGCCGACACTGGGCTCTGCCTTAGAGCTTGTCCTGACAGACACAGAGGGACCCGTGGCAGAGCTTCGGGACAAGTGTTCAGGGCTTGATCCCATTTCGAATGTGGAGCAGAACAAAGTCCAGCCCAGTAACATGGATTCACACTCGGTGCTTTAATGGGGCCAATTCCACAGAGCTGGAAATCATTACGAGCCAACTCAGCTGGGAAGAATGTAACAGGAAAACGGGAATGCTCATTGGGAATCGTTCAAGAACCCCGCACTCAATGCCCCCAAAGCCTCAATCCCACAACTGAGGAAGGCGGCTGCGGTGGTTACCAAACCAACCTGGCTTAGACAGGAACTCAAGGCAGCTGTAAAAATAAAAGAATCATATCTAAGCATGGGAAGAGAGGGAAGGGGGCAGCAAAGAATACAAGACAGAAGATGGGACTTGTTGAAAATAGATAAGGGAAGCCAAGGGACACACGGAGAAGTCTACATCCAGCAGAGTTAAGGACAATAAGAGTTGTTTAAGTATATTAGGACTAAAAGGATCCTGGCAGCTGTATTGGTGATCTCTCTCTTTCCACTCCACTAGCATCTCTGGAGGATGTTCAACAGGAGCTACTACAGTCAGACTTTTTGAAATCATCTGGTTCAGATAACTTGGATGTAAGAGTTTTAAAAGAGCTGGCTGAGGAGCTCACTGAGGTGTTAATGCTGATTTCTGACAAGTCCTGGAGCCCTGGGGAAGTTCCAGACCGTCAGCAAGCTCCTGTTGTGCCAGTTGTTAGAAAGGGACGACCAGGGTAATTACAGGCCTGTCAGCCTGACGTTAATCCCAGGCAGGTAATGGAGCAGCTGATACAGAACTCCATTAATAAAGAATTAAAGGAGGGTGATGTAATTAATGCAAATCAACATGGGCTTATGGAAAACAGATGGCGTCAGACTGACGAGCTGACAAGCGTGCAGCTGCAGGGAACGGTGGTGACAGTATAATTAGATTTCTGCAAAGCCTCTGACGGGTGCTGCGTGGCGTTTTGTTCCCAAGATTAGAACAATATACAATGACCGACCGTGGCCCACATTACACGGATTAGAAGCCGGCTCACTGCTAGGTCTCAACATGGAATTGGAAATGGGGAATCGTCATGGGGCTGTGCCAGGGGGGTCCTACAGGGTCGGGGCTTGGCCCTTCGCTATTTAACATTTGTACCAATGACCTGGAAGAAAACAGCAACTCGTCACCAGTAGAGTTTGCAGATGGCCCCCAAAGTGGGGCCGTGGGAAATCACGCAGAGGGGCAGCGCTCGAGACAGACAGGAGTTTGGACGGGGAGGGGAATTAACGCTGGGCCAGTTTCCAGAGGCCGCGGCGGGGTCTCCAGGCCGGGCCATGGTTCGAGGGAGCGGATGATGCTAACGGGGGCAGGGCACTGCCCTCTGCTGGCCGGGGTCAGACTAGGGGTCACACTGGGTCCTGCTGGCCTGGGGCTCGATGGAGCAGCTGCCCAGCCCACTTGGCATGTCACCAGAACAGGGTCACGTGCCAGCAACTCGGCCACTGCCTGACATGTGCTGCCAGCCTCTGGGGTGACTGCCACGGCCCCTCCTCCAGCCCCCGTCCCGGGCGCAGCCACACCTGGGAGCCACACGCAGCTTCTATCTAGAACCCAGCACGTTCAAAGCAGCCTGCCCCCCTCGGCAGCCCCCTCCCTGCCCCCCAGGCCCGGGAAAGAGACAAAGGCCAGAGGGGGACGGAGGCTTGGCTGGTGGCCACTCAGGGGGGAAAAGGGCTCCAAGGCCCTGGGCTCCCCTCCCCCCAAGATGGACTTGGCTGAAAGTCACGGATTTCTGTGCTAACGAGCTCTGCCCCACACTGGGTTCCTGTTTCCCTGGCTGGCTGAGGTCCGTGTGCCTGGGGCCTTTGAGCGAATTGTGTGTGAATCTGCCCTGCGGTCCCTGCGCGCCGCGAGGCCGTTCCTGGGGGGCTGCTGCCCAGTGCTGCGCCGCTTGGAACCAACTGACACACTCTTGGGGGAGCCGGCGCTGGGCCCCGAGACCCCCGCTGTGCATGGGGGACCCCTCAGCACCACGCAGCCAGGGCAGGGCCTGCTGCCCAGAGGGGGCTCGGGAGGAGACACAGACAGTCAGGGCAGCTCCGAGGGGCTCCCATCTACCCAGCTGGTGCCACCGGGCAAAGGGCCGGGCAGAGCCGAATGCAGCCCCTGGCGCCGGCCAAGGCTGGTCATTCACCCCCAGTGTCTCCTGAGCCGGGGCCCCCAGCCTGGCAGACTCTGTCTGGGGAGTTTCACCTGCCGCCCCCCCCACACGGCTGGTCCCCCCTGCTCCCAGCTGGGGGTGTCCCCAGGACAGGCCATTCTCAGAGCCCGCTGGCTCAGGGACCCACCTGGCCCCAGGGGACGGCCTGTGGCCCTTGCTCACAGCCAGGCTGCTCACGGCGGCCGCCGGGCTCAGCCCATGTCAGACAGGCTGTGCTGGGCATGGCACGGGGCCCCCAGGGGCTGGTGGCTCCGAGGGGGGGCTCGGCGGGGGAGAGCGGGGCAGGGAGGGTTTGGGGGGAGTGGGGCAGAGGCTCGGGGGAGTGGGATGGGGAGTGGGCAGGGCTGGGGGGGCTCAGTGTGGGGCACACTGCAGCACAGAGCGCTGGGGACCCTGTGGGCAGGCCGGCTCAGCCTGTCTCGGGAGGGGCTCAGAGGTGGGCAGGACGCGAGGGGCTGGGACATCTCTCCTGCAAACAGCTGTCTGGCGGGATGCCCGTGGAAAGGGGACGAGGTGGTGATGGGAGCCTAGGAACTGGACAGAGCAGGGACAGCGGGAACGGCTGCTCTCCCAGCCCCCAGCACAGGGCAAGGGGTCGCGTAGTGAAACGCCAGGTGGGAGAGAGGCCTGCTGCCTGGGGAACCCGCTGCCACATGCCAGACGTAACGGGATTCCCAAAGGGACAGGCCATGGGCAGCAGTTCTACCAGCTCAGGCACAAACCTCCAACTTCAGGGCTCAAGCCAGTGCTCCGCGGAGACCCAGCGCCGGGCAGCTCCCCCCTCATCTGCTGCACCTTCCCTGCAGCGGCCGGTGCTGCCACTGCCAGAGACAGGCCTTGGCTCTGAGCCGGACCCCACCCGGGGCAGCTCCCGCCCGGCCGGGGTCCGACAGAGCCACTGCCTGCTCCTGTGGGAGCAGAGATATCTGCCATGGCTTGGCATTGCATGAGGCCGTGGGGCCGATGCCAGGGCGGAGCACCAGACGCCCCCTCCCAGCCAGTGCAGGAGTGTGCAGCCAAGAGCCGTTCCCCGTCACCTTCTGCCTGGCGCCGGAGACCCACCAGCGCCGCAGCTATCGACCTGCCTCTGGGCAGCGGAGACCGAGCGGCTGTAATTACATTGCTCCAGCCACAGGCTTCCCGTCTCTTCGTTAGCTTCCATCCCAGACTGCAGGAGTTTGTTAGCCAGCCGGGGGGGTGGCCCCTGCGCTGAGTCCAGGACAAACCGGCTGGGAAACAGCCCCCCAGTAACCCTGAACGCACAGCCCCAAAGCAGCGACTTCCCGACCTGGAGCCTCTCGACCACGTCCCAGGAACCCGTGCAGCTTGGGCAAGCCACCGACCAGCCCTGCTCCAAGGCTGGGGGCAGCAGAACCATGCGTGGCCACGCGCCCCAGGCTGGGCTAGCAGGGGCTGTGGGTCGGGAGGGAGGGGCACCGGCAGAGCTGGGGGGGGGGCAGGTCGGGAGGGAGGGGAGCCCAGGGCTGGGCTAGCAGGGGGCTGCGGGTCAGGAGTGAGGGGCACCAGCAGAGCTGGGCCCAGACCCCTCCTTTACCGTTTGCGGGAACATGCATCATCCGCGTGCTCTGCAGGTCACACTGGGGCCTGAGCCCCCAGCTCTGCCAGACGCGCCCCCTCCCCCCAGCTTGTGGCGCCGGCAGGAGCCGTGACGATCACCGCGGGAGGGGTGGGGGGGCGCCCTGCACCATTCATCTGCTGACAGTTCAAGGACTTGGCCCTGATCCCAAAGCAACTCCTGGGCCCGTTCCAGCTACGAGCGCCCCAGGCTGATCCCCAGCCACACGGCCGGAGCCGGGCCAGGCCGCAGCCCGTGGGATGGGGGCTGGAGAGCCCCCCAGCATCACAGAGCACAGCAAGCTTCACCTCTCCCCGGCCAGCTCCCCCAGCCACCCCCCACTCCAGAACCAGCCTCCCCCCAGCCACCCACCAGCCCAGCCCAACCCAGCCAGCTCCCCTGCCCACCCCGGCCTCCCCCCTAGCCAGCTCAGCCTCCCCCCGGCCAGCTCCCCTGGGGAGGTGGAGGGGAGGATGTAGGGAGGGTGGTAGAGGACGGGGGTACGAAGGGAGGATGTGAAGGGAGCGGAACAGGGGGTTTGACGTGAGGGGAGGTGGAGGGGAGGATGTAGGGAGGGTGGCAGAGGACGGGGGTACGAGGGGAGGTGAAGGGGAGGGAAAGGTAGGGGCACGGGGTACATGGGAGGGGTACACGGGGTATGGAGCATGGGGAGGGGTTACCGCAGATGGGAGTGGGCTGGGGACCCCGGGGCTCTCTGTGTAGAGGGGGCTGGAGCTGCCCCCGGGACCGGGAGAGCCTGGGAGTCTGCTGCCTGCCCTTCCGCTGCTTCTTTCCGAGGCCCGGCCGCTAGGCCCAGCCCAGCCCGGCCCAGCCAGCAGCAGAGAGCAGCAAACCCCACTGCCACTGCCTCAGAGGGGCTCGCCGCGAGCGGTGCCAGCCCAGGCTCAGCGCTGGCGCTACCCCTTGGGGGTGGGGGCAGAAGGCAGCGAGCCCCGCCAGGCGCGGTCCGAGTGAGCTGCAACTCGGCTCGCCCGCTCAGCCCGGGGGCGCTGCCCTGCCCGAGGCTGCTGGCGGAGCCTGGCTGTGGGGGGGTCGCGCTGACAGGCCGCGGCGGGAGGGGGGGAAGCCCCCCCCCATGGCTGCCGGCCACCAGCTTGCGCCCCCCCTCGCTCCTCTGGCCACGGCTGCCGGCTGTGCTTCGGGCCGCATGCCACGCCCCCCCCTCCCTCGGCCGGAGCCCCGGGAGGAATGGAGCGAAACCCCTGGACCCACTCTCCCGGCCGCAGCGCCGGACCCCGCTCCCTGCCCCGGTTGCAGCGCCGGCTGGAACACCGCGAGACCCCCGGACCCTCTCCTCCACCCAGAACCCCGGGCGGAGCGCAGTGAAACCCCCAGACCTGCTCTCCCGGCTGAAGCGCCAAATCCCGCTCCCCCAGCCAAAGCTCCGAGTGCAGCGAAACCAGCCTGCGCCCCCCCTCGCTCCTCCAGCCGCTTTTGGAAAGGCGCCGCTTTGGGGAAAATGTACCCCGCTAGCTACGCTACTGCCCCCAGCCCGGAACCAGCCCAGCCTCCCCCCGGCCGGCCTCCCTCCAGCCCGGAACCAGCTCGGCCTCCCCCAGTCCGGCCTCCCACCAGCCCGGAACCAGCCCGGCCTCCCCCAGTCCGGCCTCCCACCAGCGCGGAACCAGCCCGGCCTCCCCCAGTCCGGCCTCCCACCAGCCCGGAACCAGCCCGGCCTCCCCCCAGCCGAGGGGCCGGGATCAAGCCCATTTATACCTGGGGAAGCTCCACTCCACAGGCCAACGGCAGGCACAAGAGCCAGGGGCAGCGCTGGCAAGAGAAACCAGGAGTCCCAGGCCCCAGGCCCGGCTCTGCCCACCGGGCACCACCCGGTCTCGTAAGCCAGGCAGAGCCATGGACAGGCCTAGTCTGAGGTGTAGACCCTGGGCCCAGCCGCTGGAATGGGAGGTCACTGGGGTCTTTCCTCTGCTCCGCGTGGNCCCCAGGCCCGGCTCTGCCCACCGGGCACCACCCGGTCTCGTAAGCCAGGCAGAGCCATGGACAGGCCTAGTCTGAGGTGTAGACCCTGGGCCCAGCCGCCGGAATGGGAGGTCACTGGGGTCTTTCCTCTGCTCCGCGTGGGCAGGGCCCGACCCACGCTCAGCCCGGGCGTGACCACGGCTCATTTGACGCCCCAGAGGAGAGCGCATGTAACAGACTCAGTGTGACCTCGGGCCGGAGACGCCAGGGACCAGGCCCCAGCCCTGCCTGGCTCGGGTAGAGCCCGGTCCCCCACCCCGCTGCCAAGGGGCTGGGCCAGGCAGCTCCCACGCCAGCTCCGAGATGCTACCCGGGGCCGAAGCGGTGCAGTAACGAACCTGCGAGAGGCCGGGTGCCGCAGCAGGGCACAAGGCGGATTGACCTGGGGATGTCGCAGGGGAGTTTTACTGGGACTGGCTGCACTGGGGGTGGGAGACTCTCCTTGCGGGACGATACCTGAGCACGTAACATGAGAACCCAGGTAGGGGGCTGGGGCCAGGTGACTCCTACTGCCCGGGAAACTGGACAAAGGCTGGAGGAGGAACGAGGGGGGGCGAGGTGTGAGACGGCTGGAGGGGGTTTCAGTTTGGGGCTGGCTGGGGAAACGGGATGCAGACCCAGGACTGGGGTCTAAGCTCCTTGTGCCCCCAGAGGGACCTGGTTGTATCTACAAGCTCTGCTTGGGACTGTTCCTGTCTAATAAACCTGCTGTGTTACTGGCTGGCTGAGAGTCCCGGGGAATCGCAGGAAATGGGGGTGCAGGGACACCTCCCATCACACGGAGCTCAGAGGGACCGAGAGCTTCCAGCCCCGTCCTTATTTCAAATCCAGCCACAAAAGCTCCTCGGTTTGGCTAGACCAGCGGCCTCTGCTCAGGAGCTGCCCAGGACCAAGCGCTGTGGGGAGCTGAGAGAGCTGGGGCTGCGGGTCGGGAGTGAGGGGCACCGGCAGAGCTGGGGGAGGGGGGAGCCCAGGCTGGGATGTCTGGGGCTGCGGGTCGGGAGTGAGGGGCACCGGCAGAGCTGGGGGGGGGCNAGCGCTGGGGGCGGGGGGAGCCCAGGGCTGGGCTGGCTGGGGCTGCGGGTCGGGAGTGAGGGGCACCGGCAGCGCTGTGGTGGGACAGTTGGCAGAGCAGACACCTGTCACCTGTTCCCAGATGGCAGCAAGCTCTGGTTTTCCAGGTTAGTACGTTCACCCCTTGTGCCGCCGGCTCCCTGCGCCATGGGGCGGTGACACGCCAGGGGGACGGTGCTGACAGACCGAGCAGCCGCCCTACGAGGGAATCCCGGACGGTGCTTTGCTTCCTGCCCAGCGGCTGTGCGGGAGGGAACCCGGGGCTGGGGGCTGACAGAGGAATTGGTGGGTAATTAACGCTCAGAAACCCACCAGGAGGAGGTGACTGGAGAAGGTCCCTGATCCCAGGGAGTGAGTGCCCAGGCCCCAGCACCCCCCTCCTGCCACAGCTAAGCCCGTTAGCGCCCGCTCGGAGCCGGCTCCCGCCGCGCTAGGGCCAGGCTGCGCCCGGGGCCCAGTCCCCCGAACACACAGGTGCAGTTTGTTACAAGGGGCTGCAGGGTAACGGGCTGAGTGGGGCAGGCCCAGACACAGCAGCCCCACGGGAGATCCAGGTCTGACCCCTCAGCACCCCAGCACAGGCCAGCAGGGACCCTGAGCTGAGGGAAGCCGGGACGTGGCCCTGTCTGGTCGAGGTGCGTTTGACTCCCGATGGGCTAATCACACGTTCGCAGAACCACTCCGCATCTCCTGGGGACAGCCGGGGCCGGGGCGAGGAGAGATTCAGCTCCCAGTGGTGCAGGAGATGGCAGAGGGGCTCTGTGCCTCTGACGGGGGCCCCAATCTGCCCTGCGCGCCCCATGTCCCAGGCAGATCTGGACTACAGCCAGCGTCCCAGCCGGCAGACCTCGGTGCAGGCTAGCCAAGGTGCCAGAGGGTAGACAGACCCCTTGTGAGCCGAGACGGGAATCAGGGCTGGAAACCCCACTGCAGCAGCAGCCAATTCCAAGCCAGGTTTGCAAATTGAATCCCTCCATGAGCACAGAGCACTGGGGAGATCGAAGAGGAGATGGTCCGGCTCCAACGGCTCCTGGAGCCAGAGTCCTGCACCCTGGGGTGGGGGAGCTACAGGAACCCGACCCCGGTTGGCTCTTACCAGTAACGTTTAAACTCCAGACCCTGGGGCTGGTGGCCGGGGCCGAAGGACCCTCCACACAGATCCCAACACAGGCTGGTGGCCAAGGGGTGGGTCTGGCCCCAAAGCGCTTCCCAGCCCCGGCAACTCTACACAAAGGTTTCATTCCAGCCTGTGGCTGGGGCGACCCCACTGCAACCCGGCCACATGGAACCAACACGAATCTAGCCCAGCTCGCAGGGACAGACTGACGCCTGGGCGCTCCCCCACGCCCCCGTCAACCGCCGGCCCGGCATCATCCATCCCCCCGTGCTGGCCCCGCATCATCCATACCCCACATGCCAACCACCCGCCTGGCATCATCCATCCCCCCAGCCCGGCATCATCCATCCCCCGCCCGCCAGCCGCCGGCCCGGCATCATCCATCCCCCGCCTGTCAGCAGGGCTGCCGAGAGCGGGTTCGGGCCCCGGTGAAAAAATTTTTCGGGCGCCCCAGCAAGGGCGGACCGGCTAAACAGGGCCGACGAGAGGGCGGGGAAGCCGGGCTCCGGGCTCCCTTCCGGACCGCTAGGCCCTGGTAATTTGTACCAGCTTCCCCCCCTCACCGGCCCTGCCCGTCAGGTGCCGGCCTGGCATCAACCATCCCCCCCGCAGGCTGGCCCTGCGCCCGTTCCGCCTGGCAGTGCGGTGGGGGAAGGGTGCGTTTGCCTTTAACAGATCAGGGACTGACCTGCCCAGGGCTCTCGGGCACTGACTCTGAGGAGGGACCCCAGGCCAGCCCCTCGGCTGGGATTGTTACTGTGCCACCCAGGGCCCAGGCCCACACTGTGCTGGCCATGGTCCAAACCCAGCACAGATCTGCCCCAGACCAAACAGCTCAACCCCACACTGGCCTCCCGGAGCCGGGGAAAGAACCCAGGAGTTCTGGCTCCCAGTCCCCCTGCTCTGCCCCCCAGCCCCGAGAACCCAGG
>NC_048304.1:1240207-1282797 GCF_013100865.1 Trachemys scripta elegans | reverse complement strand
TCCCCTGGGCTGCACAGCTGGACAGCCCGCTCCCTGTGCCCCTCCTCTGGGCTGCACATCTGGACAGCTCGCTCCCAGCGCCCCTCCCCTACTGCTTCACATCTGGACAGTCCACTCCTAGCGCCCCTCCCCTACTGCTTCACATCTGGACAGCCCGCTCCTAGCACCCCTTCCCCTGGGCTGCACAGCTGGACAGCCCGCTCCCTGTGCCCCTCCTCTGGGCTGCACATCTGGACAGCTCGCTCCCAGCGCCCCTCCCCTACTGCTGCACATCTGGACAGCCCGCTCCCTGCGCCCCTCCCCCGGGCTGCACATCTGGACAGCCCGCTCCCAGTGCCCCTCCCCTACTGCTTCACATCTGGACAGCCCGCTCCCAGCGCCCCTCCCCTACTGCTTCACATCTGGACAGTCCACTCCTAGCGCCCCTCCCCTACTGCTTCACATCTGGACAGCCCGCTCCTAGCACCCCTTCCCCTGGGCTGCACAGCTGGACAGCCCGCTCCCTGTGCCCCTCCTCTGGGCTGCACATCTGGACAGCTCGCTCCCAGCGCCCCTCCCCTACTGCTGCACATCTGGACAGCCCGCTCCCAGTGCCCCTCCCCCAGGCTCCACAGCTGGAATAGCCAGTGTCTTCTCCCGCCCCAAGGCCCAGGCCAGGCAGTATGGCAGGCTCTGGGGGGGGGTTGGCTCCTAGGGCACCCAGTGCATGGGGGAGGGCAGTGAGCTAGCCGGGGGCGGGGGGAGGCATTGACAGGGCCAAGGCCAGAGCTGCAGGGAAAGCAAACCCCCCCCCCAATGCATTGGGGTGAGCAGAGACCCTGGCTGCTCCTTTCCTGCGGAGCACGGCCCAGCTGGGGCATCGGCCTCACCATTGCCATGGCAGGCAGGAGGCTGTGCCTGCTCCAGGCACCTCTGCACCTGCCCTGAGGGCTCCCCGAGTTGGCCCCGACTCCCCCTCCGGCCCCAGTCACTGGGGCTGAGCCGCTGGTGTGACGGGTTGGGTCACAGAAACTCCCTTGGGACTGTCACCTGATGTGCTGAGACTACCTCTGAGCCCCTTTTCCCTGCCGGCCTGGGCCTCCAGAACCCTGCCTTGTTGAGCCAGACACATCAGCCTGCTGCAACACAGACCCAGTATGTGAACCATGTCCCCAAAGCTGCAGGCTCAACTGAAACTGGCTTAAGAAGTGCTCCTGTCTCCAGCACCCAGACACCCAGCTCCCAATGGGGTCCAACCCCAAATGAATCAGTTATACTCTGTATAAAGCTTATACAAGGTAAACTCATAAATTGTTCGCCCTCTATATCACTGATAGCGAGATATGCAAAGCTGTTTGCTCCCCCAGGTATTAATCACTTACTCTGGGTTAATTAATAAACAAAAGTGATTTTATTAAATATAAAAAGTAGGATTTAAGTGGTTCTAAATAATAAGTTACGAAGTAAGTTACCAAGCAAAACAAAACAAGCAAGTCTAGGCCTAATACAGTACGAAACTGATTACAGATAAAATCTCACCCTCAGAGATGTTCCAATAAGCTTCTTTCACAGACCAGCCTCCTTCTAGTCTGGGCCCAATCCTTTCCCCTGGTACAGCCCTTGTTCCAGCTCAGGTGGTAACTAGGGGATTTCTCATGACTGGAACCTCCTTTGTTCTGTTCCACCCACTTATATAGCTTTGGCACAAGGTGGGAATCTTTTGTCTCTTTGGGTCCCCATCCCTCCTTCTGAATGGAAAAGCACCAGGTTTAAGATGGATTCCAGTACCAGGTGACATGGTCACATGTCCTGTGAGACCCCAAGCCTTCATTCCTCCCAGCCTGACTCACAGGAAGGCTTGCAAGTAAACAACCATTTACAACCAATTGTCCTAGTTGATGAGAGACATCAAGATTCTAAACCACCATTAATGGCCCTCACTTTGCATCATTACAATAGGACCTCAGAGTTATATTTCATATTTCTAGTTTCAGATACAAGAATGCATTTATACAGTTACATCATATTCACACTCATAAGCATATGGAGTGCACCGTCCCCGCTGGCTCTAACCAAGTGCGCAGACCGGGCCCAATCCCTGGGCCATGCTGCAGCAGGGTCACCAATCTCCCCAGCCAGAGCTGATGGCAAGTGTGCACACCTTCACTGTGCACTGGAGAATGTGCAGAACTGGGCGTGTGCTGCCTGCTTGTGGCAGGTGAGTGTGCCCCTTCTGGCATCTGTCACGGACTCACAGATCGTGCCCACTCTTGGCCCCTTTCAGTGCGACAGCCCTTCTCGGGGGTCCACTCTCTCTCGGGGTCAGGCCCCTCCACCTCCTGGAGCTGCACCTCTCTGAGCCTCAGCACATCTGTCTCTGCCGTGGGCCCCCTCAGGGAGTCCACTCGCTCTGGACCCCCGGGGCCACCACCCCCGAAGGGGTTGATGCCCCCCTGTTCTCTAGACCGGAGTGACTCTCAGCCAGCATGAAACAGGAGGGTTTATTGAGAGTTGAACACAGCACAGGAAACTCTCTCAGGGCCTCAGGCCTGGCCTCCCTCAGCCCAGCACATCCCAGTCTCCCCTGCATCCAGGTGGGCTCTGCCTGCTCCCCCTCTCCAGCCCAGAGCCCCCCTGCTCCCAGCTGGGCATCTGAGATCCCCAGGCCCCGCCTCTGTCCATTGTCTTCTCTCCAGGTAAACAGGGTTGTAAACCGGGGCCTCCTCTCCTCGCTTCTGTCCTCTGGCTGGAACCGGCTGGTTAGGTCACTGGGTCCTCACTCTGCAGCCCATTGTCCGCCCACTGGCCAGAACCAGCTGTGACTCCTGGGCTGGGTCTCTGGGGCGGGGTCTCAGGTCACCTCATTAAACCAGTAACACCCAGAGAAACTGAGTCCCACCCCCTCCGCATGCAAACCATTGAAACCCCACTGAAAACAAGAAAATCCCCCACTTCGTCACAGCATCATGCACATGTACCTGTCCCCAACAGGTGTGTCACGCCTGTGCACGTGTTTACTTGCAGCATGCAAGTTGCATTTCTGTGTGTGTGTGAGTGTGCATGGAGGTGTATGTGTAAGTGAGTGTATTTGATGTGCGAGTGTGCACCTGTGTGTCTGTGTGTGTGAGATCCTGCATGGCAGGTTGCCAGTGTGCACCTGTGTGTGCGAGTGTGCACCTGGGCAGTGTGCATTTCTCTGTGTGTGCATGAGCATGGCGATGTGGGTGTGCACCTGTGAGCGCACGCACCCCGTGAGTAATGTTTGCCCAGACCCAGAGGCCTGCCTGGCACGTCACACGCAAATATAATCGACAGCTCGCTGTGCTGCAGAGACATTTACAACCCAGCCGGACACAACATGCCTGGGGCTGCATGTAAACACAGGGAAGGAGAAGGGACGCTGGGAGGGCGGGGGGAGGGGGGAGAAGGGCGGGGGGGGTCATCAGCCCCTCTGGTGCCTTATTGTGTTAATGTCATAATACTTTTCTATTTGATGACAGCATCTGGGCTGTGGGGGGCCTGGAGCGAGCAGGGCTGGGGGCCAGTGAAGGGGCCCAGAGTGAGTTATGGAAAGTGGGGTGCACTCAGAGAGAACGGGGTGCAGCGAGCTCACGGGGGCTGATTTGCTGGGGAAGGCGGTAGGAGCCCAGCCAGTGATGAGACGGCCGGTTTGGGGGCAGGTGTTTCGTCGAGAGCCGTGCAGCCGTCTGTTGGGTCCGGTCCAGGGCTGCTGGGCTGTGGGTGCTGGGGGTAGCTCTGGGTAACATGTGGGTGGACCCATCATTTGAACAAGCCGGGCTTTGCCCCGTGGCTGCGGGCGTGGCCTGGGGCCAGGTGGGAGGGGTTGATGGAGCACTGGGGACATGGCTCCAGGGTCGGGCCAGTTCCTGTCACTCGCCTGTTAGTCCGAGGGTGGCAGGCGGAGGAGGGGCAGAGCGGATGCCCAAGATCTGGAGAGCATCTCGCCTGACGTGGGAGATGCGCCGGAGACTCGGTCGGCAACGCTGCATGGAGGCGGCTCCATGGTTTGGGCAGAGCCGGGGGGGTTCCTGGCGGGAGGGCGGCCAGTGCCGGGATGCAGTGTGCCGTGGGGCGGGCCCTGCTCCCAGAGCTGGGGGAGCTCCCCGCACTCGGTGCTAAGGCTCAGCGGTTTGTGTGTGTGGCTCTGTGTTCGCTGTGCTGGGGGCTGCCTGCGAGGCCCCCGGACGGGAGGCGAGGCCTGCGACAGACCTGTAGGGCTGCACGCCTCGGGCCGGGGGAACGTTTACACCCTTTGAGGCAATTTCCCTGCCCAGACGTCTTGGGGCTCCTCACTTACGCAGGGGACTGGAGCAATGTGTACAGGGGGGCTGAGAGCCACCCAGCCAAACTGCAAACCCTGGCTCAGATGGGAACCCCTGCAAGCCGGGGGTGCAGCAGCCCCCCAGCCCCTATGGACTTATGGCTTCCTGCGCAGCTGAGCGTGACGGGGAGCAGATCTGGCAGGGAGCCAGGCCGAGCGTTTGGAGGCTTGAGGTCACAGGAGGTTTTAGGGTTTGAGTCCTTTAGATCTGCCGGTTGGGTGCTCTCGCATGGCTCGGGGCCCGTCAGTGTGTCAGCCCCCTCAGGGTCACCCTCTCCTGGGGTCAGTCCCTCGGCTTTACTGCCGCCTGGAGCCTTCAGCACCCCTGGGTCACGCCGGGAGCTCCCTGCCACGACTCCACCTGGATTGGACACCTGGGGAGACTTGCACCCCCAAGAGAGCCATGCGCCCCAAAGTCCTGACTCTGCAGTGACTCAGCAAGCGCTGGGACGGCAGGAGCGTTAGTAGATGTCTGGGCCAGGCCTTAGCTTAGCACAGAGAGTTACAGCAAAGTCCATCCGGGTCAGACCTCACCCAGAGCCCTCTGACCCCCCACTCAGCCCAGCGCAGCAGAGCCCTGCTTCCAGCAGCCCTCGCAACAACCCCCAAGGGCTGCTCCTCCGTCTCTTGTTCCTGTGACCAGGCAAACGTGGGCCCCCGGCCATCCTCCTTCATCCTCACAGCTGGCTGGCTTCCTGCAGGGGGGGCCCCCTGCTCCTTAGTTGCTAGGTACAGAATGGCCAGGCCATTGTCTGGGTCCAGACCCCAGATGACAGTCACACCTGGGTCTCTGCAGAGCATAAACAACCCCCACCCCACGCCTAGTTAACCATGCAGCACAGAGGGGAAACTGAGGCACATACAGTCATCATACACAATATTCTCACTCTGTCAGGGTGTAACATTCTCCCTTAAGCATCGGCTGGGCTGGTGTTGGTTCCTGGGTAATGGAGGGTGTCACGGAGACCCCGGGCGATGCTCTGGAGGTGCTCCCTACGAAGCCGGGCAGGGCTCTGGGGGAGTCTCCTCTCTCGGAGCAGACTGTCCCCAGGGCAAGGAGCTCACACGGCTTCACCTTCCTGGGTCTGAGCTCGGAGCACCCAGCCTCCCCTGCCCCACCGTGTGCTTCCCGCAGGGAGTCCACCTGGGCGGGGCTCCTGGGGCAGCCACAGGGCCCTGCCCCTCCCCCCACTTCTTGCAATTCCCCATGACTCTCAGCCAGCCTGTAAAACAGCAGGTTTATTAGTCGACAGGAACACAGTCCAAGACAGGTCTTGCAGGTACAGAGAACAGGACCCCTCAGTCAGGTCCATCTTGGGGGGCAGGGAGCCCAGACCCCAGTTCTGGGCCTCTCTCCGTTTCCCCAGCCAGCTCCAAACTGAAACTCTCCAGCCCCTCCTCTGGCCTTTGTCTCATTTCCTGGGCCTGGTCACATCCGCCTCCTCGGTCTCCGGTGACACAGGTTGTGACAATGCGGTTCTGGCGGAACCCAACTGAGAGTGCCAACTCAGGACAAATTGCTAAAATAGGGCAGTTACAGCCCAAGGCTGGGGTTTTTCCACCTCTAAGGCAAACCAAACCAGCCAGACTAAGACTTCGGTCTCACCCCACTGGCTAACCGCAAGTCTCACAAGCAATCTCCTTAGACACTCCAGTTTCCCAGTATTACCACCAGCGCCACACGTTATGGGGACAAATGGTTATAAAAACCGATACCCCAGTAAAAGAAAAAGGTTCTCCTGATCCCAAAGGACCAAGCCCCAGACCCAGGTCAATATACAAGTCAGACCTTACCCACAAATCACGCTGCTGCCAATTCTTTAGAATCTAAAATCTAAAGGTTTATTCATAAAAGGAAAAAGATAGAGATGAGAGTTAGAATTGGTTAAATGGAATCAATTACATACAGTAATGGCAAAGTTCTTGGTTCAGGCTTGCAGCAGCGATGGAATAAACTGCAGGTTCAAATCAAGTCTCTGGAATACATCCCCAGCCGGGATGGGTCCTCAGTCCTTTGTTCAGAGCTTCAGTTTGTAGCAAAGTTCCTCCAGAGGTAAGAAGCAGGATTGAAGACAAGATGGAGATGAGGCATCAGCCTTATATAGTCTTTTCCAGGTGTAAGAACACCTCTTTGTTCTTACTGTGGAAAATTACAGCAAAATGGAGTCTGGAGTCACATGGGCCAGTCCCTGCATACTTTGCTGAGTTACAAGGCGTATCTGCCTTCTCTCAATGGGTCCATTGTATAGCTGATGGTCCTTAATGGGCCATCAAGCAGGCTAGGCAGAGCTAATCTCAGCTTGTCTGGGATGTCACCCAGAAGCATAGCACAAGTTTGAAATACAGACAGTATAGAGCCAATATTCATAACTTCGACTACCAAACTGATACACACACACAGACAGCATAATCATAACCAGTAAACCATAACCTTGTCCTAGACAAGCCTCACCTCCCCCGAGGGCCTCAACAAACTCACCCCCCCACTTCCCACCCCTGCAGTATGGTGCACACAGGGAAACTGAGGCACACAGCGTCTTTGTATAGGACAGTAAGATGAATAAAACCCCACTTCGCCACAGAGGGGTCTGAAATCGAAGCACAGAAAGAAGAACCCCCCAGTGCTGTCATTGGTTGAGGCGTTGGCCCTGTGCCCATATTCACGGTGCTCACGGGGGTGTCCAGCTGCCTGGGCGGCCAGCCTGTCTCGATAGTGACGTGGCTCTTTGGAGGTGGTTTTATTACCAGGAGCTTGTTGGCCAACATTTACTAATTGTTATCGGAGGGGGGGATGTCCTGGACTGAACAGGGCATGGAGCAGCACGTGCTGAGGGCCGCTGAGGTGGCCCCACGCTGAGCACCCAGCCGCCGCCAAGGCTTGTGAGGGCTCCGGGTGGCCATAGGGGGGGACGGTAATTGGGAGCTTTTATTTGATCCAGAGCCTGCTGGGAGCCTGGTGTTTTGGCAGGGCAGTGGGGGGGGGGGGGCTCCGCTCGGAGACCATCAGGATGAACCCCCAATGGAGGCTCAAGAACATCTATTGGGGCCACCCACTCGAGGCCTTTCCCACTGCGGGGTCATTCAACGCCATGAACCCCAGGAATGCTCTGGAGGCCTGATCAGAGGCACGTTTCTAGCGTCGGACAGTGGCGCGTCGGCAGAGCCGGACCAGACGCGTTCTCCAGAAACCTCAGTCTGGCAGCCAGGCCAGCGCTGTGAATTGGTGCCGAAAGCCCCAGAGAACATCAGGGCTGCACTGTTGGAAAGTCGCAGGCACATTTGTCAACCCCAAGGGCATCAAGCGCTCATCAAAGTGACTGTAACACGTTCAGAGGCGCCATTCGTCTCCAGCACTAGCTTCTAGGCGGTTGCCTGTGTAACGCCGACGGAGCCCGGTCGGCGGCAGGCGGGAGCAAACCTGTGTAGATCAATCTCTGATAATTTTCATATGACTTTACATTGTGCCTCTTCATATAACCTTGTGGTGGGTCTACCCACGTGTGACCTCTGTTTTCATGGAACTTTGTATCAAAGCCTCATTTAGAAACTTTGCATTGCCCTTGGTATAATATTATAGCCCCTAAGGATAGAATAAGATAGAAGAAAAATTTCTGTTTGCTAGCAGTAGAACAAGAGCTCTCCCCCCCCCCCCCCCCCTTAATCAATTGCCCTGTTGAATGAATGAGGTGTGGATGAGCAAGGCATGGAAAGCAGCACCTCCAGACAGCCTCAACCCTTGGAGAGGGGCTGGGAGCCAGACCCAAGGACAATAAAACGTGTCAAGTGGGCTCATTAAAGACAAGCAGACATACCAACGGCCTCGGGGGTTAGAAGCAAGCACCTTCTTTTGGAAACACCCTCTTTGCAGCATTGGGACAACACTCAAAAGAAAGCAGCACAAAGGACCAATGGACACAGACACAGAGTTTGAATCTGGTATAGATTTGCATGAGAGGGAAGCTGCTATAAAAGTGAGGTGTCTTGCAGAGGACCCCGGGTCTCGTCTTGTCAACATGGGAGCATTGATCCGGATCGGCAGAAGCCCGGCTCCACCCCCTCCCCCATCTAACTCACCTGGCCAGTGAAGTTAAGGGGAGCAACTAATTGGTAACAACAAGACGGAGTGTGTTTGTGTGTGTGTGTGAGTGTAAGTGTAATATATTATATGCATATGATACAGTGTTAATGAATACATGTATTACTAATAAATGTGGCGTTTTGTCTTATTCCCCCTGAAAAGATCCTGTGCAGGACTTTAAGTACAACACCTGGGATCGTTGGAGCTTAGCACATGGGCCTCTACCGCACGAGGTCAAAGCCAGCTGTCTGTTAGCTACGGTGCAGAGCAGACTCATTTTCTCTCTCTCTAAGTGGTCTTGGTGCCACTAGACGGGACAGAGCCCCACCCCAGGAGGTGCGGGGGGGTTACACATGCCCCCGGGGTCTAGCTTTGCGGCACGCACGCAGTCCAGTCACTCGGGGGTTAGGGTAACGGGAATTGGTTTCTAATCATGACCGGATTCAGGGCTGATAGTCAACACGTAGTTGGAGCTTTCCATTTGTTTTCTAAACGCTGAGGCCTGGTCAGGGCCGGCTCCAGGCACCAGCCTACCAAGCATGTGCTTGGGGCGGCACCTGGAG
Source organism: Trachemys scripta elegans (assembly GCF_013100865.1). Taxonomy (NCBI): domain Eukaryota; kingdom Metazoa; phylum Chordata; order Testudines; family Emydidae; genus Trachemys; species Trachemys scripta. The sequence continues at coordinate 1,273,835 of NC_048304.1, read as the reverse complement.
GGGGGCGGCGCTCGGGGAGAGCGGGGCTCTGGCCGGGCTCTCCGCCCTCCTCCCGGCACTCCAGCCGGTCGGGGAGAACGGGGCTGCGCTCCCCGCCGGGGGGGCGGCAGGAGGCTTTTTTGCCAGAGCTGGCCCTGGGCCTGGTGCTTTGACTCAAGTCCTTGTCTAGGGTCTCCTGAAGGTAGGTGCCCAGTGTGGCTTGTTTGGGCTCTGCCGTGTGCCTGGCTGTAGCTCGGGTGAGCTGGCATAGTCCCTGCACCTGTCCATACGCTCTCCGAGACATCTCCCTAGTCACTGTACCTGGCCAGCCGTGAAGGGCTAGACTCAGGGCGGCTCTGGGGGGGGCTCCTGGGTGCTGTCCAGTTCCCCCAGGCAAGCTGGGCTGCTGGCACACGGGCTCAGAGGGGAATGCGGGGGGCTCTGACCGGTCGGGTCACTTGCTGTCTTTAGCTAGTAACCTCGAGAGGGGCAGTGGCCCAGAGGATAAGGGGACCCTGCCCAGGTGCCACCGGCAGCCCCATGGAGAGCAGGCACTGCAGGACGTGCCAGCCCAGAGACCCGGCGTGGCAGTACCCGGGGGCCCGCTGACTGGCCTGGAGCAGCCCCAGGACGTTGTCTGGGACCTGCACAGACTTCGGGCCTGTGGTGGCTCCAGCCTCTGACCCTGATTCCAGCCGGGCCCTGCCTCCAGCCCCAGCCTGACGTTGACTCCAACTCTTCCTCATTGAACCTCCAACCCCTGCTCCCTGTGCCACCAGCCCACCTGCACCCCGGCCCCTTACAGGGGAATCGGCCGGGCCCAGGCTGCACTGGGGCCTGCGGCGAGTGAGTGGCTGGGGCTGGTGGGCACGTGCAGGGGCGGGGTCCTGCCATACTCGTAACAAGACCCTGTGGCCGCACTCGGGCCAGGTCATCCTTGGCGTTGTCCCACAAGGCCTATTGAAACAGCCTCGTTCCACTGCGTGTCTGACGCGAGCCAGTGGACGCAGTGCATGGGAAGAGGCTGTGCATGGGCGGGGCCAGTGCCCCCTACAGAGCCCCCTGCCCCACAGCACCCCCTGCTGAGTCCCCACCCGTCTCCCTGCCCCACAGCACCCCCTGCTGAGCCCCCACCCCTCTTCCTGCCCCACAGCCCCCCCTGCTGAGCCCCCGCCCCACAGCACCCCCTGCTGAGTCCCCACCCCTCTCCCTGCCCCACAGCACCCCCTGCTGAGTCCCCACCCCTCTCCCTGCCCCACAGCACCCCCTAGTGCTGCCCTGGGGCCAGCCCTGATGCCAGGGGAGAACACCCCCTGCTGAGCCCCGCTCCCTGCAGCACAGGTCCCCAGCATGGCTGTGGGGCCTTAGGGTCAGTGGTGACTGCCAGGGACGCCCCCTAATGGCTTCCAACATCTCCACTGCTCCCTGCAGCCCCTGGCTCTCCGTGGGATTCCCATGTAAGGACTGGGGCAGCCTCGTGCTGCTGAGCGTGTGTCACAGAATCAGAGACTATCAGGGTTGGAAGGGACCTCAGGAGGTATCTAGTCCAACCCCTGCTCAAAGCAGGACCAATTCCCAACTAAATCATCCCAGCCAGGGCTTTGTCAAGCCGGGCCTTAAAAACCTCCAAGGAAGGAGACTCCACCACCTCCCTAGGTAACGCATTCCAGTGCTTCACCACCCTCCTAATATCCAACCTGGACCTCCCCCACTGCAACTTGAGACCATTGCTCCTTGTTCTGTCATCTGCCACCACTGAGAACAGTCTAGATCCATCCTCTTTGGAACCCCCCTTCAGGTAGTTGAAAGCAGCTATCAAATCCCCCCTCATTCTTCTCTTCTGCAGACTAAACAATCCCAGTTTCCTCAGCCTCTCCTCATAACTCATGTGCTCCAGCTCCCTAATAATTTTTGTTGCCCTCCGCTGGACTCTTTCCAATTTTTCCACATCCTTCTTGTAGTGTGGGGCCCAGAACTGGACACCATGCTCCAGATGAGGCCTCACCAATGTCAAATAAAGGGGAACGATCACGTTCCTCGATCTGCTGGCAATGCCCCTACTTATACAGCCCAAAATGCTGTTAGCCTTCTTGGCAACAAGAGCACACTGTTGACTCATATCCAGCTTCTCGTCCGCTGTGACCCCTAGGTCCTTTTCTGCAGAACTGCTGCCTAGCCATTCGGTCCCTAGTCTGTAGCAGTGAATAGGATTCTTCCGTCCTAAGTGCAGGACTCTGCACTTGTCCTTGTTGAACCTCATCAGGTTTTTTTCGGCCCAATCCTCTAATTTGTCTAGGTCCCTCTGTATCCGATCCCTACCCTCCAGCGTATCTACCACCCCTCCCAGTTTAGTGTCATCTGCAAACTTGCTGAGGGTGCAGTCCACGCCATCCTCCAGATCATTAATGAAGATATTGAACAAAACCGCCCCCAGGACCAACCCCCTGGGGCACTCCGCTTGCCACTAGGGTGGCAAAAAAGCCAGAGCCGGCCCTGATTGAGTACATTAGCTTTTTCCACATCCTCGGTCACTAGGTTGCCTCCCTCATTCAGTAAGGGGCCCACACTTTCCTTGACTTTCTTCTTGTTGCTAAAATACCTGAAGAAACCCTTCTTGTTACTCTTAACATCTCTTGCTAGCTGCAACTCCAAGTATGATTTGGCCTTCCGGATTTCACTCCTGCAGGCCTGAGCACACAGGCGGCGGGGCGAGGGGAAGGCTGGCTCAGGGGCTAGGATCCAGACCTAAGACATGGTAGATGCTCCTCCATGACTCCTGTGACTGTGGGCCAGTCGCTGTGCCTCAGTTCCCCTCCTGCGGAAGGGGTTCGGGCGGTGCGTGAGGACACGGGGGCTCTGTGAGGATTAGAGTCACATGTGGGGCCAGGTTTGCAGGGGAGCTCGGCGGGGTGGAGTGCAAACACTGCAGGGACCCAGGGACTTCCTTCTGGATGGGGGACCAACATGAGGTACCTGGGGAGCCCCCAGCTCCCCCTGCCCCCCAGGTGCAACAAGAACACATGCCCAGGCACGGCTCCAGCAGGGAATGGACAGAGGTGCATTGTGCTCCCCCCCCGGCCCCTCCAGCACGTTTGGGGGGAGGAGGGAAATCTGCTGCTCCCAGTCCTAGGCTGGCGCCCAAGTCAGCTCACAGCTTCTCTGTGGGGCGGGGCGAGGAGGCAGGTGCCCGTGGTGTCCAGCCCCACACTGAGCAGCATTCTGGTCAGCAGCTCCGGTGCCCCACAGGGGCTCAGGCTGCACCAGGCTCTGGGTCAGGGCTGGGGGCCGGAGCGTGGAAGCAAAGCAGGGTTAGGGCCCATGGTGACGGGCACCATAGCTGGTGAGCAGTGGGGGGCCCCTGCCTGCTCCCTCACCCCTGCGTTCTTGTGGCACAGGTGTTGGGGATGGGGATGGGGCTGTTGATGGGGCCCAGGGCCCCACCAAGGGGGTGGTGACAGCTGGCTCGGTGCCCTGTGAGCACCCACGGCCCTGGGCAGGACACAGTCCGGCAACCCCCCACCCCACCCAGCAGACAGCACCTGAATTCATACACAGCCCCACCCGCAGAGGGACGCCTTGCCCCGGCCAGCTGGGGGTGCCAAGGGCCTGCGTGTGGCCAGCCCACGGGGGTCTGGAGCACTGCCCTGACAGGCCCCTGTGACGTTATTGATATAATCTGGGACCATATAGATCATTGTTGCAANTCCTGAGTTGGCACTCTCAGTTGGGTTCCGCCAGAACCGCATTGTCACAGCCCCCTTGGCAGGGAGCGGAGCCGGGCTGGGGGGATTTACACAGGGGGGCTTGGAAGGGACACCACACCCCAGCCTGCCCCCCCAAGTGACTAGGAGGGGACCCCCTTTTCCTGCCCTGTCCCCAGCGTGACTCGGTGAATCCTGAGTGCCTCCGCCTCAGGGCTGGTGAGGTGGAGCTGGGCCCGAGGCCAGGGTGATGGGCGCCAGACCAGCCTGTCCCTGCCTTGGGGCTGCTCGCAGGGTGCACGGCCCTTCCAGCCGCCCCGGCTACTCATGGAAGGGGCCGCAGCCCCTGACCTGCCCCCAGGATCCTGCCCCCCTTCCCTGGGGCTGGCCGGGGGCTCAAACAATCCACGAAGCACTCAAAGCTGAGCCGGAACCTCCTGGGGCAGGGCTGGCTCGGTTCGCACGTGGAGGGCTGGCGCCGCACCCCGCAGCAGCCATTGCTGCTCCCAGCCCCGCGAATGGGGGTCCTGGGCCCCAAGTCCCAGCAGCTGCTGCAGCCGCACGGCCCACTGGCACCACCCCCACCGGCTGCAGGACTACGAAAGTGTGTGGGGCAAGCGCCCGCTAGCCCAGCCCCCCCTCCTCCTACCCTGCCCCCCTGCTAGCCCAGCCCCCGCTAGCCCAGCCCTGGCCCCACTCCTCCTACCCTGCCCCCCCTGCTAGCCCAGCCCCTGCTAGCCCAACCCTGCCCCCACTCCTCCTGCCCATCCCCCGCTAGCCCAATCCCTCCTGCCCTGTCCTACCCCCACCCCACCTGCCCTGCACCCTCTAGCCCAGCCCCACCCTATCCCCACCCCGGCCCCACTCCGGCTGATGCCTAGAGCCCTGTGGAAATGGGCACCGTGGCTCTGCAGGGCTCTCTCTCTGCCCCCCACACCCTCAGGGATGGCACTCTGCTGCCCGACTCAGGCCTGGCCCGCTGCTGCAAGCGAGGGCATTTCACTGCAATTCCAGGTGGGCAGAGGCCCAGGGCAGCACCCCCCATGGGGCAGCCAGGCCCAGCACCCCACACACGGGCCCCACAGCCCCGGGCAGAGTTCAGTAGAATTTAATGACTCAAGACAAACACCAACTTTATACAAAGTGAGGGGGAGCAGCGGCTGGCGGGAGGGGGCAGCGGCTCCGCCCAGGGAGAATGGGGGGAGACAGCAGCAGTCGGGAGCCAAGGGCCAGAGAACAAGATTCCAGAGAACGCGCCAATGCACCGGAGAATGGGGAGGGGGCCCACGCCCCGGGGAGGGGCTGCTGGCTCAGGGCCAGGGCATGTGCCCATCCAGGCTGCCCCAGCCGCTGGCTCCAGCGCCCGTTCACAGAGGCACCTGCCTCCCTCTCAGCCGGCCCAGCCTGCGCGGCCGAATGCTGAACAGAGCGGGGCTGCGACCCCTCGTGCCAGGCTCCCACTGCTGCATGGGCACCACGGGGATGCTGGCAACAGCAATACAAGGAGCGGGCAACGCCACCCTAGGCAGGCCCTGCCTGGGCCCCTGGGCCCAGGCTGCCCCACACCCACCCCGCCAACTACCATGGCAGGGACCTGCCAGGCCCTGGGGGCAGGGAGGAACCCCAGCCCCAGCCCCGCAAAGGAGCAGCAGGTTCTGTCCCTATTTGGGCCACAGGCTGATGGAGGGTTGGGGCCAGGTGATCCCCAGCGAGCTGCCCCAGGCCCCCACAGTCCATGCAACCCTGGGCTCTCCTAGCCCTGCCTGGCAGCCAATGAAACCGTTACCCAGCAGGGCAGCGTGCAGGGGCCGAGAGGAAAGTGCTTTGAAGGGCCAGGCAGGGACCCCCAGCAAAGGGCAGGACGGGGGAAGCCACAGAACCGGCCTTTGCACATCCACCCCCGCCAGCAGCCAGCTGCATCTCAGTCGACTTCCTCCATGTTGCTGTAGGAGGGGGCGGGGCACTCTGCGGGGCCGACAAAGTGATCCGGGAGCCCGGCAGGGGACAACGGGGGGCCTCCTTCGGGGGCAACGCTGGAGCCGAACGACACGGGGTTCATGCCCTGCAAACAGAACAAGGAGGTCAGCAGGGGCAGCCCTCCCTTCACCCCTGCATGCCCATGGTGCAGGGCCAGGCCCAGACGAGCTCCTATCCTCCCCCCACCCCTCCGGGAAGCAGTGTTACTGAGCAGGGTGAGGGCCCCAGCCCAGAGAAAAGTGTGTGTGTGTGTGTGTGTGTGTGTGTACACACACACGTGTACAGCAGGTGTGTACACCCCCCCACGTAGACGGCAGGCCGAGGCAGCAAGCCCTGAGTGCCGACAGCAGCCGCCTCGCGCCGCAGCAGGCGTCCCAAGAACATGGCAAGGAGGCAGCAGCAACGCCGAGAGCCCCAGAGCCAGCAGCACCTCCCGGCACCTTCCACTGCCTGAGCGAGCAGCAGAGCCCCCTGGCCGCGGGCGGGCGGCCTTGTCTGCAGCAGGGCAGCTGTGCCCGGATGCCCAGCTGGCGCCAGGGCCAGGCTCACGCTACAGGCACAGACCGGGCAGCCCTGTCCAGCTCAAGCTGCAGCCACGCCTCCCTGCACTGCTCCAGGGAGCCTGAGCCGACAACGGGAGGGTTGTTCCTGGCCAGGCCATGCCAGCGCCGCGCTCCCAGGAGGGGGTGGGACCCGGGCTGAGGAGCCAGCCAGCCCTGCAGCAGGAGGGTGCTCAAGGAAGAGCCCTGGGGGGAGGCACCCTACAAGGCGGAGGGGCTCGGGGGCACAGCCGTCATGGCAGCACGCCACCGGCAGGGGGCGCCCTCGGAACAGCCACGCCAGCATGAGAGGGCAATTTCCTCACTCCAAGCGTTGTATCCAACCCGTGGGAATCCGCCATTAGGCCGGGCCTGGCCAGAGAAAGGGGGACTGACCCCTGAGCACAGCATTCACGTTAACTGAGGGGCAAGTCCCACTCCAGGAGACAGACACATGGTGCTTTAAAAGGACCAAGGTCACAAAGCTGCAACCACGTCTGAGCCAAGCAGCCAGGAGGAAGAAACGTGACCGATCATCGGCAACGGTTTCTCAGCACTGGCCTGGCCGCTCAAAAAGCCAACGCAAGGAAGGAGGCTGCGTTGGTTAAGACGCCAACCTCGTTCAGACGGGAAGTGAAGGCAACTCTTTCTAGGATATAAATTTAAAAAACCTACACAACAAATGGAAGAAAGGGGCAGGTGAAGGTAATTAATATAAATCAGAAGGTCGGAACTGTGGAAACTTGGTAAGGGAAGTCAGGGGACACAAGGAGAAATCTATGGCCAGCAGAGTTAAGGACAATAAGGAGGAGTTGAAGTGCATTAGGACCAAAGGAATCCTGACAATGGTCCTGGTGTGGTACTAGAGGGACATGGTAGAATTCGCAATAAACACGCAGAAAAGGGAGAGGAGGCGTATCAATATCTCTGCTCGGTGTTTGGTAGAAAACACCATGAACACAGTCTCCGCCTCCTCCTCCCATGCCACTCCTCTCTCCAGCTGGTTTGGTTTTAAAGGTAAAGCAGGAGAAAGGCTTAGTCACTGAATCCGCAGAAAGTACGACACAGTCATTTCAGAGCATAAACCACGTCCACGGCCGTCACCGTCTTCCCTTTAGCACGGTCAGCGTAAGTGACGGCATCATGGATCACATTCCCAAGAAAACTTTCAGCACCCGGCAGGTCCCCCCCATGCTGAGCCAAGCAACCACCAGCCGACTTGGTAACATCTTCGATATTATCGCAAAGCATCTTCTGAGGGCGTTTCACACCCTGCTCTTGGAGTCCTTTACAACCTTTGCTTCGTCAAGACATACTGCTACTGCCCACAAACTAGTATCTCTGGAGGACGTTGAACAGAAGTTACTAAGGTCAGACATTTTAAAATCAGCAGGTCCAGACAACTTGCACCCAAGTGTTTTAAAAGAGCTGGCTGACGAGCTGGCTGGACAGTTAATGCTGATTTTCTAGAAGTCCTGGAGCACTGGGGAAGTTCCAGATGACTGGAAGAAAGCTAACGGTGTAACAATTTTTAAAAAGGGTAAATGGGATGACTTGGGTAATTATAGGCCTGTCAGCCTGACATCGATCCTGGGCAAGATAACGGAGCGGCTGATACAGGACGTGGTTAATGAAGAACTAAAGGGGGATTGTGTAATTAATGCCAGTCAATATGGGTTTGTAGAAAACATCCTGTCAAACTAACTTGATTTTCTGATGAGATTACAAGTTTGATGGATCAAGGCAATAGTGCTGATGTACAGACTTCGGGAAGATATGTGACTTGGCCTTGCACGACTTTTTCATCAACAGACTAGAATGCTACAGAGTTACCATGGCCCACGTTACATGGATTGAAAGCTGGCTCACTGATAGGTCTCAACGTGGAACTGCATGTGGGGAACCATCGGTGTTTCCGGTGGGGTCCTGCAGGGAGCAGTTCTTGGCCCTTCGCTAGTTAACATTTTTGTCAATGTCCTGGAAGAAAACAAAATCACTGGAAGTCTGCAGATGACAAACATTGGGGCAGTGGCAAATAATGAGAAAAAGTCAGTGATACAGAGCAAACTGGGCTCAACCAGACAATATCAATTTGACTACAGCGAAAGGTAAGTGTATCCATCTAGGAACAGCGAGTGTCGGCTGTACTCTCAGGCCGGGGGCTCTGTCCTGGGAACAGGGCCTCTGAACAGGATTTGGGGGTCGTGGTGGATAATCACGGAGCATAAGCTCCGAACAGGACGCTGTGGCCAAACGGGTGAATGTGATCCTGAGATGTATAAAGAGGGAATCTGGAGGAGGAGCAGAGACCGGATTTTGCCTCAGTATCTGGCCCGGGTGTGACCGCTGGGGAGTCCTGGGTCCAGGTCTGTGCCCACAAGGAGGACGTTGATAAATGGCAGAGAGCTCAGAGCAGAGCCGGGAGATGATGAAAGGGTTAGAAACCTGCCTTGCAGTGACAGGGGCGAAGGGCTCAGTCTGGTTAGTTCCCCCATGAGCCGGCCAGGGGCGAGGGAGCCCAGCCGGTCCCTGCCCCACGGGAACAGATCGTGGGCGATGGGCTGTTGGCTCTGGCAGAGGAAGGTCTAACACAATCCTGGGGCTGGCAGTTCAAGCTAGACAAAGTCCGTCGGGAAACAAGGGAGGGGAAGTAACTGTTGGGACAGGTTCCCAGGGGTTGTTAGGGTGGATTCTCCACCCCTGGAACTTCAGCATTGAAGCCTGGACGTTTTCCTCAGGGATCTGCTCTCGGCGATCGGACGAGATGATCACAATGGTCCCTTGCGGCCTTAGATTCTGACAGATGGCTGCCCCCCGTGATCCAGAGCACCCCGCTGGGGCCGCGTCCCCTTGTGCTTCTTCAGGGCTGCCTGGGGGGTGACTCCCGGGAGGCTCATGGGATCAGATGTAGGCGGCTCCTGCCTGCTCATGGGTTTCTCCAGCCTGCTGTGACATCCCCACAGAAGCTCGGCCAGGATCCCATCCCCACGGCCTGCTTCGTGAGACCCCCAAGGGAGGGGCAGGATCTGCTTTGGCCGGACGGGGGCAGGCTTGGGCATGGGGGGAAGCAGCATGCTAGACCCTGCTGAGCTATGTGATGGGGGCTCCAGCCATCTCCGCTGCCAGGACCTCACTCCTTTGGCTAGGGCAAGAGTGCAGAGGCCCAGCGCGGGCGTCCGTCTCTCTCGGCCACGCCACGGTGTGAGCACGGTCTCCAGCCCGCCCCTCGGCTTGCTGGCAGCTGCACATGGAGCCACGTGGGCAGTGCCAGCACCAGTTTCCCTGCCACAGGGCCGCCCGGCACTAGCTTGCAGGGCCCTCCCTCTTCTTTCTAGCGGAGCTGGGTGGGGATCAGCCAAAGCCACAGGCCAAGAGCAAGACCCTACAGCTCCTACTGATGCAGACATGTTGCTTCCCCCTATGGCAGGTCCTTCGAACCTGTAGTGACCAGGCCCGAGACCCAGAGGGGCGGGTGCCAGGGCGGAGACTTGCCCCAGCCCTGCCTCTTCCTCCTCGTGAGGACAGAGGAACCACGGCTCAGCACTGGGCCGGAATCCAGAAACCCTGAGAGGCCGGTGCAGCGTTCCTCGGCTGGCAGGGGTCTCCCTCACAGACTCCAGAGCCCCGTGTTCCCCACCCAGCCAGCCAAGGCCACAAGCAGCACACACTGCCAGGCACCCCGTGTTGTGTCTGGGCTGCCAACAGCGCGGAAGGCAAAGCCCCAGCCTGGCGAGGGAGCCACATCGCAGTGCGGAGCCAAGGCTGCGAAGCCAACCAAGCGCCAAGGGCATGGCCCGTCCCAGGCCAGACCTGCTGTGCGCTGCGCCCCCATCTCGCTCCAGATGCTCCGGGGCTCGCTCACCTCTGTCAGCAGGGGCTGCGCACAGGCAGTCTGGGTGGGGGGCTCGGCCGACTGGGCTCTACTCTGGGGCCGCGGGGCTGCATTCGCAGGTAGGTGATGGCCAGGTCTTTGCCGTAGGGGCCGCCTCACCCTACACCAGACGACTTGCCTGGGTTAGGGTTAGGGGCACAGTGCAGAAATCTGGACAGATCCATGCACCCCGAGCCACGCTGAGTGTCCCGCCTCTGTCCCACAGCGCCACTCTGCACATCAAACTCCTCCTAGCTCAGCCCACAGCTCTGCAGCGTTGGCAGGGCTTCTCTGCCCCCCAGCCCAGCGCACGCAGGCTCGGAGCCCCAGTTCCCCACCTGCCTGGGCTGGCTCTGCCATGCAGCTCTCGAGCTCGCTTGGAGTGGGGGAGCGTTCGGCATGAGAAGCGGGGCCAGCGGGCTCCTGGCAGAGTCGTGAGCGCAGGCTCCCCCACAGGCTGGGCAGCGGCACGGGCGTGAGGAGCAGCCCAAGGACGGCTGAGCAGAGTGCGGCACACAGTGGCGCGACTACGGCAGAGATGGGGGGTCTGGTGCCTGTTCCCTCGGCCCCTGGCGCGTCATTCCCTGGCGCAGAGAAAGACGACGGGCACCGCATGGCTGGAACAGCCCAGTTTATTCATATGGTCCATACAGTACACAACGAGGGCCCTTTGCTGCTGTCCTGGCAGGAACTCCCTGGGCCCAGCGCTGGGCGTGCTTTCCCACGGGCCTGTCCCCAGGCAGGCGCAAGGAGACTGGCCCCCACCTCCCACCAGCTCGTTCTGGACTCAGCTGGACCGTGGGACTCCCGGCCGGCACACGGGGGAGAGCGGAGGGGCGAGGCGGGGCAGAGCAGGCAGAACCGCTGCACACTGGGGACTATTAGTCACGAGGCCACAGCCAGCAGGCCAATCGTCAGGGAGGCAGCCAAGTCCGGCGGGCATGAGCCCAAATGACTCTGTGTGACGGGGCCGGAGGCAGCACCACGCCAGCGTGCCAGGAGCAGAGCCCACGGCTAGCACGAGGGAGCACTTGGCTCAGCGGGAGATCGCTCTGCAGTAGAGGGGACCCACGCAGGGAGGCGCAGCCCCAGCCGCGCTCCGCTGGTCTGCCATTCCGGCTACTTGCACCCCAGAGCACGTGCTGCCGGAGGGCTGCAGCCTGGAGAGTCCCCGCTCCCCAGGAGCCGGACCGAGCGTACTGCAGAGTGGGATCTTGCAAGGAAGGCTGCCCGGCGAGGGCTCCGTGGTCACAAGCAGGCCTAGTCACTCCAGCACCTCCTTGGCGAGGTGTCCCAATGCCCTGGGTACAGAGCAGCCCTCACCAGGGGGCTGGAACTGTGCAGGGCCGGGCTAGCCGCTGCCCTGCCAGCGCCTATCTCCAGCGGCTCTGGGAGACGAGGGGGTAGAAGACGTTGAGGAAGAGTGCCACAATGGCGGCCATGGTGCCCAGCACAACGTAGCGGAGGCAGCCTTCGTCAGGGTGCTGCCGGGCGGCCTGGCTCGCCGTCTGGCCGCGGGGCCGGCAGGGAGTCCTGGCATGCCTCCTGCCAGCCTCGGGCTCATCTTCGGCCTCCAGTTCCTGCCAGATCAGAGAAGCCTGCGATGTGGAAACCTGCGTCAGCACTTGGGGAGAACATACCGAGCAACCCGCCTCGCATCCCCCACCGGGCGCAGCGTGGCCATGGAGCGGCCAGCCAGCCTCCCAGGCCCCCAGCACTCGCAGCCTGTGATCCGGGCAGCCAGCGGGCCCCGCGCTGGGCTCCAGCAGCAGGCAGAGACGGGCTCGGGGTGAGCCGAGGAGCCAGGCCGGCGGCCAGTCGAGGCTGGCTTTGCAGGATGGCCTGTCCCAGCACCCAGCAGTGACTGCGTAATCCTAGACCAGTGGCTCCAGGAGCGCGGGGCACAGGCGCCAGCCAATCACAGCCCAGATTTGCCAAATACAAGCGGATCAGTCAGACGACAGCCAGTCAGAGCCCAGCTTTGAGGTGGGAACCAAGAATCAGTCAGACAGCAGCCAATCACAGGAGGATTATTCCCAGGGATGGCCAATTGCAGCCACAGGAGAGCTTGGAGCAGCCAGTCACAGTTCAGTTTCTACAGGTGGGCACCGAGTGCCCAGGATGGCGGCGGTGACCTGGGGGAGCAGCCTGGCGCCTCCTGCTGCTTGCAGATGGGAATCCGAGCAGCTGCATGCCGCCCCCTGCAGGCAGCGCCAGCGGGCACCTCGCACTGCTCTCCTGCCCTGCCTCCAGCTGGCGAGAGGGTCCCTGGCCGTCGCTGATCCGCAGAGACTGGGTGAGTTCCCCTCCTTAGCCGCTGCTGCGCCCACAGATCTGGGCCTGCTCAGCACAGGGCCCTCGGTGCTCCGGGACAGGAGCCACGCAGCCAGCCGGACTCCCGCCTGCAGCAGCCGCTCCAGGCCCCGACCACGGAGCCCCATGCGAGGAGCTGAGGTGAGCTAGACCCAGCTGGGCGAGGAACCAGGCAAGGAGCCAGCTGGGTGCCAAGCCAAGCGAGTATCTGGAAAGCACCCCTCCGAGACCATGCCGGGCAAGGGGGCAGCAAGAGCAGGTGGCCGGCAACCTGGCTGAGTGGCGCCATCGCCTGGCAGGCCGGCAGGTCTCCGAGCAGTGGAGCACAGGCCAGGAAGGGGAACCTGGGGCCACGCGAAGAGCCGCAGCACCAGCTGCCCCTCCAGGGGCGCGTAGCCCTGTATCCCCAGCACTGCGCTAGGCAGGCCGGCTTCTCCCCGGCTGTTTTCAGGGTTCCTTGCAGGCTCCTCCACCTCCTGCCCCGCTGCCGGCTGAGCCCTCTCCACACTGGGGTCACCAGGGATTCAGGCTCCGTAACTCTCACAGGGGCCTTCTGGCTCCCCGCAGTGCAGCCCTGAGGAAGGAAGGGCCCTGCTGCCCCCTCGCCTGCCCCACCTCTCAGGATCCCCAGCTCCTCTCACGACGCGGCTTCACTCGTCCCGGACCCCTTGGACCATGGTGCCTGCCCACTGGCACCCCACGCCGAGCCCCAGTCTGTGGCTGCACCCCCCATTCTCCCTCAAAGCCCGGCTGTCTTCACCACAGCCTCCCGCTGGGCGAGCGGCTGCCCAGAGCCCCAGCAGACGGGCAGGCGACCTGCACTGCTCCAGCCAGCACACAGGAACCACAGCTCTCACCTGGCTGGCGGCTGGCTCGGCGGCGGCAGCCATGTCTGGCCGGTGTTCCGGGGGGCGCCCCTGCGGGGGTCTCTCCACGGGAGAGTTCCGCCGGCGGTAGAAGAGGACGTACGCGTATCTCGTCACCACCTGACTCTCGTCCACGGTGGTCACCGTGCTGTCGTCGAAGAGCCTCCAGCCTGTGGGGAGAGGAGAGCGGGGTCAGCGCCCGGCCCGCACAGCCCCGGCCTGGACAGGGCGCGGCCCCAGCCCGGCTCCTCACCCACGTCGCTGCGCTGGCTGTTCTTGTCGCTGGGCAGCCGGGCGTAGGCCGTGTAGTGCCCGCCAATCATCCCGCCGTAGTGATTGATTACTGCATACAGGTCGTACATGGGCTGCTGCTGCTCCTCCTTCTGCCCAATGCAGAACTTGCTCAAGTCCAGGCTCCTGGGGAGACAAGGGAACCATGAGCCGCCGCTCCTGTCCCCGGCCTGCCAGCTCCCGGCCCGCCCCCCAGTCCGCCCTCCGCCTCTGGCCCGCCAACCCCCGGCCCACCAACCCCCGGCCCGCCCCCAGCCTGCCTTCTGCCTCTGACCAGGCCCCCAGCCTGTCCACCCCCAGCCTGCCTTCTGCCTCTGACCAGGCCCCCAGCCTGCCAACCCCCAGTGCTCCTGGGGGGACAAGGGAACCATGAGCCGCCGCTCCTGTCCCCGGCCTGCCAGCTCCCGGCCCGCCCCCCAGTCCACCCTCCGCCTCTGGCCCGCCAACCCCCGGCCCACCCCAGCCTGCCTTCCGCCTCTGGCCAGGCCCCCAGCCTGTCCACCCCCAGCCTGCCCAAGCCTCAATGCTCCTGGGGAGACAAGGGAACCATGAGCCGCTGCTCCTGTCCCCGGCCTGCCTGCTCCTGGCCCACCCCCTGCCAGCTCCCGGCCCGCCCCCCAGTCCGCCCTCCGCCTCTGGCCCGCCAACCCCCAGCCCACCCCCAGCCTGCCAACCCCCGGCCCGCCCAAGCCTGGGTGCTCCTGGGGAGGCGGATCTGGGGCTGAGCAGGGGAAGTGCCCGGGAGCCAGAGGCCCCGGGGCTGGGCGTGGCCGGCTCACCGGACCGGGAACTCCACCATGTCGTTGATCTTGTCCCTCCAGATGAAGCTGCGGAAGGAGAAGCGCTTGAGCTGAATGATGAGCACGTTGGGCAGGCGCCACAGCAGGAGCTGCTTGGAGGCCTCGCGATGCTGCTTGCACTTGGGGCAGTACCTGGGGAGGCACGGCCGGTTACGCTGCAGCTGGGCCCCACGACCCTCCCCAGAGAGCCCCTGGGGGGTGCCTGGACGCCTCCCCCCGCCAGCGGAGCTGTGAGCGAAGGGGTGGCCAGCAGCACAGCCCCATGGCATGTGGAGCCCCTGGGGGAGACGCTGCCCACGGCTCAGAGCCCGTCTCCAGCCTCCCCCGCCCCGGGGCAAGCAGGGACCCCGCAGCAAAGCCGGCCCCTCCTCACCACGCTTCCTCGGGCGCCAGCACTTCCGGCTTAGTGAAGAGGTTGAGGCACTGGCCCAGCGTGAAGTGGCCGGCCCTGGCCGCCTCGCTGGCCGAGCCCGGGTCCTCCACGCACTCCAGCTCCTTGGACTCCACCAGCACAAACTCCTTGAGGCGCTCGTTGTTCTTCCACACCAGGGCCAGGGAGCAGTCGTCCGTCAGCTCCAGCGGGGCATCGCCTGCAACGGCCAGGGGCTCAGACACCAGCCCCTTGCTCCCTTCCCCCCGTGCCCCAGGGCCCAACCAGTGGCGGGGAAGGGGGAGAGCTGACCTGGCATCAGGCTCTCCTCCCCCCGGCTGGAAATTAGCCACGGCTGGCTGCCAGCCAGAGCTGCCCCAGGGAAGGGAGGGGCCGCCAGCCCAGCTGGGCTCCCAGTCAAACCCGTGCAGCCTGGCTGTGCCCAGGACCCAGGTGCCATGGGGTGCATATGGCCTCAGGGCCTGCAGCCGGGGCAGAACCTGAAGAGTGCGCGCCAGCCGGGACAAGAACCAAGGCATCGGGGCTGCAGCTCTGTGTTTCCTCCCCTGTGCATGGGTGCTGACCTCTGCCCTGTGGACGGGAGCTCCGCCCCGCCTGCGCTGGGGGCTCAAGGAGCGCACTGTTAACCAGCCAACAGGCGGGGTGAGGGCACCTCCGGGGAGGTTCCCCAGCCGAATAGCCCAGGCCAGCTGGTTAACGGGGCTGTGAGGGCCGGGCGGGCCGGGCTCACCTTTCTCCTCCAGCTTTTGCTCTCGGCTGGCTCCGTCGATCTTGTTGATGTAGAACTGGGTGGCGTGGGCACTGAGCGTGTCGGGCGCATGCTGGTATCCGGGGATGGCAGCTGGGGACAGGAAAGGCAGCCACTCAGGGAGTGCCCAGTGGCAGGGCCCCCTTGCTGCAGGAGCCTCTGCGGGCACACGGGGCACTTCCAGGGGGCTGTCTGGAGGGGAGCAGTTCTGCCAACCTGGGGGGACTGTGGGTACCAAGCGCTCCTTCCGCCAGGGCAGATCATCACCGCCATTGCCTGGTGGGCCAGGCTGGGGAGCTGGGTTAGGAGGCGTTTCCCTTTGCTCCCAGGCTGTCCTGCGGCAGGGTCGAGTGACAGGTGGTTGGGGCAGAGCAGCGGGATGGGAAGGTGAGGGGCTCTGCCGGCAGTGCTGCCTGACGTCCGCCCTGGCAGACAGGATGCCCTGGGCTCAGGGCCGGCTCCAGGCACCAGCTCACCAAGCAGGTGCTTGGGGCGGCCACTTCGGAGAGGGGCGGCAGCTGTTCGGAGGACGGTCCCTCATTCCTGCTCGGAGCGAAGGACCTCCCGCCGAATTGCTGCCACAGATCGCGATTGCGGCTTTTGTTTGTTTGGCTGCTTGGGGCGGCCAAAACCCTGGAGCCGGCCCTGCCTGGGCAGCAGGAAGGGCTGCCTGGGGAGCTCTGGGGCGTCCCCTCGCATGGAGCCGGCGAGCCCGGGCACTGGAGGGGCTGGCGGGGTTGCGCTGGCCAGTGCCAGGAAGGCAGTGGGGCCGGGGATGCCGAGCAGCCCTAGGGCTCCTACCTTCAGGCTTGGGGCCTCGCTCGTAGGACGGCTCCTTCTCCCAGCAGCCCTCGCCCTGCGCCTCCAGGGAGCGCTCAGAGCAGCCCGAAGCCGAGCTGAGCGTGGAACTCCTGGGCACTGCGCTGGCCTCCCCCAGCTCCGGGTGCAGCTCTGGGGCAGATAGCTGGTGCTCCGGCCGGTGAGGGGCCCTGTCCCCATCCCCTGCCTCTGGGGCAGGGGCGGCAGCCGCACAGCTACTCCTCGCAGGCAGGTCCAGCTTCTCAGGGAGCAGGGGCTGCGGGCCCAGCTGGAAAGGAGGCTGGAACACGCTGACCGAGTACCTTGCGGAGGGAAGAGCCGTCAGAGCCGGGGCCGCGAAAGGCGCCTGCGAACAGAGCGGCCGAGCCCAGAAGAGCACACGCACAGCCCGCTCCAGGCCGAGCCCCAGAAGGTGCCGGAGCCCCCCTCCGCGAGCACGGAGAGCCCTTTGAGCGGCATTGTCAGCCGGAGACGCCGATGGCCACACAGACCCCCGCGCTTCGGAGGCTGCCCCTCCCCTCCCCCACCTCTCTGCCAAGGAGAGTTCAGTGAGCGGCCCGGCCCAAGAACCTGGTGCAGAGGCGACTGTGCGGGGAGCTGCCCAGCCGGTGCCCACGCGGTGCCCTTACCTCGCGTAGCCCTCCAGGAGCTGGGCCAGGCGGGAGTAGGTGAGGCGCGACTCCGGCACACTGATGAGGAAGGGGAAGCCGATGTTCTCGGGGCGGCACAGGGCTTTGTGATCTGGCCAGTGCGTTTTCTGACACCCCCTGTAACACACAGACCAGTGGGTCTCTCGAGGGCCCTGCCCCCAGAGAAGCCAGCGCCTCCACCCCCTGCCCGCCCCTCTGGCCGCATGCACCAACTCACACATTGCAGTAGCCCACTCGGTAGCACCTAGTGCAGCGCTTCAGCTTCTCGTCTTCTGACTGCTGCTTCTTCTGGCAGGCCGCGCACTTGCTGATGGGGACGCTGGGCACCTGGGGACGCTGAGGGAGAAGGTTACCCAGCGGCATGCTGGCACACAGGGCAGGATCCTTGCAGCACCGTCCCCGCGGTGTGGGCCAGGGAGGTGACAGGTCCCAGCATACACTGCGGCCCCCGCCTGGCCCTGGGGACCCACAGACTGGGAGGTGTAGTGCAGGGCTTCTCACGACAGGTTTTGGTGGCCTCAGAGTGTGGGTACCAACTTTTACTGGGGGCTGCGCTGACACTTTCCCCTAAAAGACTTCATAAACTTTAGGAAAACAATCACTGTGCACATCTACGCCTCCAAAGCACAGCAAGGCATTTCTGTCAGGTTCTTGCAGACTCAGTAATAAAAACAACGCACCGGTGAGGTGTATCTACTCTGACTGGACCGGAACAGAACAAACACAGAAACGTTCTTTTGCCTGTTTGGTAAGAGGTGGCTGTCTGTCCCACAGTTCTGAAGTAAAGTTAAAAACGGGATACCTGCATGTTTGTTAATATCACGTTCACAGCAAGCCCCTGGACAAAGGAAGCCCTGGAGGAGGAGGTGGGGGCTGGGCTGGTGCTCACCTTGCTCCTCCCCCCAGCTGGTTTCTCCTCAGAGGCTGCTCAGGACACCAACCCCGGACGGGCTGCTGCTTTGTGCCCCTCCCGCCCCCCCCCCATCACTGCCCAGGAGAAGGCCGCTGGCGGCTGCACTTGAGAAGTGCGTGAGGAGCAGCCCTTGGGCTCACAGCAAGCCCCATCCGCCGGGCAAGTGATCCCTTTAGTCGGGCAGCTGGGCATTGGCCTTGTCCTCCCAGCTGGCGCTGCCCAGAGCCTGCGGCAGAAGGGACCAGTCCCCCAGCCTACGTACCTGCTGGACCTGCAGCACCACCACCTGCTCCTTGGCCAGCTCCGGGGACAGCACCTCGAAGCACAGGAGCAGGTCTGTGGGGGAGACCGTGTCCAGCGACTGGGACGGCGGGAACATGCGGTGGAAGCGGTTCTTGATCACCTGCCGGGGAAGCAACGGAGTGAGGCTCTGTCCGCAGGCTGCCTGGCCCACCTGCTGGCATACGGGCCGGCCCTCCCCTCTCGGCGCCCCTTGGAGGGGACGGCCTGGCTCCCGAGCATGCAGAGAGCTCTGCGCTCCCCCGGCCACACCGCCAGGCTCCAGCTGCCCCGCGTGCACCAGGGCAGCCCCAAAGCTCTGCGGGGCGGGGGACTGGACAGACGGTGGCCTGAGCCCACCCCCGCTGCGCTCACCTCTGCCAGGCGCAGGTTCTCTGGCTTCACGCGCATGCTGTGGGCCACCGAGTCCAGCACCTCCGCAGCGCTGGAGTTCTCCTTGCTGATGCTGATGAGGAACTGCCGAGGAGAGAGGGCCGTCAGCCAGGCCACGCCCGGCCCCGCTCGCCTCCCTCCCATGAGCCCAGCCGGGAGCCGCGGCGCCTCGGTTAACGGTGGGCTCCCGGAAAGGGCCCCCGAGAGAGCCCCCAGCATCCCAGCTGGCCAGGAGCGAAGCCGCATGGCAGGAGGGCTTGTCTTACCTTGACAGGTTTCTTGTGCGGCTCCTTAGCAAAGTAATAGACAGTCAGCACCTTCTGCTTCTGGGGCAGGGGCACCGGCAGGTAGAGGAAGGGGTCAAACGTGATGGATACCTGCAGTGCACAGGACAGAACACTCAGCCCGGGGCAGAGCCCCCGGGGCCCTGGGCTGGAAGGCTCAGATGGCCAGGGGCGGAGGAGCAGGCGGAGGCCCTGGGGTCAGAGGAAGTGGCGACAGCCGGGCACTGGGGCGGGAGGAGGAGTGATGGAGGAGCCCCCGGGTACCCCTGCTGGCAGGGCCAGCCTCCAGCGTGGCTGAGGGAGCAGGCACCGTGGCCGGCCCGGTGACCCTGCAGCGAGCAGGCTGTGTCCACTGCCCCACAGACAGACGCCTGCTGGCTGGGCCCCGGCCCCTACCTTGGCGCACACCGGGCACACCAGCTTGGACTTGTACTGGCCCTGAAAGAGGTCCACAATGAAGGAGTCGTTCCTCATCTTGTGCCGCTGCCAGGCCTCCTCTGCCACCACCTGAGGGGAGGGGAGAGGTCAGCGTCTGGCCCCGCTGGCCAAGGCAGCGCCCACCCCCTGGGCGGCTGCACTCACCTCGTCGGGCCGCCCGTCCGAGTCCACCGTCTCCGTGTAGGGCTTGTTCTGGATGCGGTTCAGGTCCTCGTGCAGGCCATCAAGAAGGAAGGCCATGAACTCCTGGGCGTCGTGCTGGGCGTAGCCCGTGAACTGGCTGGCTTTGCTGGCCACGATTGCCTGTGGGCAGGAACGGTGACGAGCGCTGGCCCCTCGGCACCACCAGGCTGGCTAGAGCTGCCAGCGCCGGTTCTGTGCCCGGGCTCAGGGCTACCCCAGGACGCAGCAGAGCAGTCCAGGGCCAGAGGGAAAGCCCAGTGGCAGCCCCAGCTAGCCGGGTGTTCCTGGATCCTGAGATCCCCAGGCCAGCAGGGACCATCATGATCCCCATGTCTGGCCCCATGCCCAGCGAGGCAGAGACCTGCCCCCTGGAGCCCCTCGAGCAGAGCTGTTGGCAAACACCCGCTCCCCACTGAACCATGGCCAGGGATGGAGAATCCCCCACCCGCCCTGCCCCAGGAAACCCTCCCCGTCCAATCTCGCCTCATTCCGTCTGCCTAGCAGCAGCTTCCAGCCCCAGGGCCGGGTTCCCCTTCGCTGCCGGAGTCAACAGCCCATCGCCCACGATCTGTTCCCGTGGGGCAGGGACAGGCTGGGCTCCCTCGCCCCGGGCCGGCTCGTGGGGCGCTTACCAGACTGAGCCCCTCGCCCCTGTGACTGCAAGGCAGGTTTCTAACCCTTTCATCATCTCCTGGCTCTGCTCTGAGCCCTCTGCCATTTATCAATGTCCTCCTGGCCTTGCGGGCACAGAACTGGACCCAGGATTCCCGCAGTGGTCACACCCAGGCCAAGTCCAGAGGTAACAGAACCTCCCCCTACTCCAGCTCGAGGTTCCTTTAGTTACACAGCCCAGGACGCATTAGCTCTACTGGCCACAGGGTCTCGGGGGAGCTCACGTAAAGCTGATTGTCCCCCATGACCCCAAGTCCTTTGCAGAGTCGCGGTTTCCTGGGACAGAGCCCCCCAGTGGCCAACACTGTTCCCAGCTGGAGACATTTACGTTTAGCTGTATTAAAACCTGTCGTTTGCTTGTGCCCCGTTTACCAAGCGACCCAGATCG
Source organism: Trachemys scripta elegans (assembly GCF_013100865.1). NCBI lineage: Eukaryota > Metazoa > Chordata > Testudines > Emydidae > Trachemys > Trachemys scripta. The sequence goes on along the minus strand of NC_048304.1, from coordinate 1,253,340 downwards.
CTTTGGAGCACTGACCTGCTGTCACGTTACTGATTTGAACTGGGACCATATAGAACATGGTTGCAACCAAAGTCCTGCAGTGGCACCAAATCTTGCATAAAGGGGGTCAAATGAGGTGTCTAAGACAAGGTTATGGTTTGCTGGTTATGATTATGCTGTCTATATGTGTGTATCAATTTTGTAGTTGAAGTTATGAATATTGGCTCTACACTGGCTGTATTTCAAACTTATGCTATGCTGCTGGGTGACATTCCAGACAAACTGGTGTTAGCTCTGCCTAGCCTGCTTGATGGCCCATTAAGGACCATCAGCTATACAATTGACCCATGGAGAGAAGGCAAATACGCCTTGTAACTCAGCAAAGTATGCAGGGACTGGCCCATGTGTCTCCAGACTCCATTTTGCTGTAATTTTCCACAGTAAGGACAAAGAAGTGTTCTTACACCTGGAAAAGACTATAAAAGGTTGATGCCTCATCTCCATCTTGTCTTCAATCCTGCTTCATACCTCTGGAGAGGCTTTGTTACAAACAGAAGCTCTGAACAAAGGACTGAGGACCCATCCCAGCTGGGGATGTTCCAGAGACTCGATTTTGAACCTGCAGTTTATTTCATCACTGCTACAAGCCTGAACCAAAAACTGTGCCATTACTGTACGGAATTGATTCCATTTAACCAATTCTAGCTCTCATCTCTATCTTTTTTCCTTTTATGAATAAACTTTTAGATTTTAGATTCTAAAGGATTGGCAACAGCGTGATTTGTGGGTAAGATCTGATTTGTATATTGACCCGGGTTTGGGGCTTGATCCTTTGGGATCAGGAGAACCTTTTTTCTTTTAATGGGGTATTGGTTTTCATAACCATTTGTCCCCATAACGAGTGGCACTGGTGGGGATACTGGGAAACTGGAGTGTCTAAGGGAATTGCTTGTGTGACTTGTGGTTAGCCAGTGGGGTGAGACCAAAGTCCTCTTTGTCTGGCTGGTTTGGTTTGCCTTAGAGGTAGAAAAACCCCAGCCTAGGGCTGTAACTGCCCTGTTTTAAGTGATTTGTCCTGAACTGGCACTCTCAGTTGGGTCCCACCAGAACTGCATCGTTACACCTGCCCTCTGCATTACTTATCACTCCCCCAATTTTCGGGCCATCGGCAAACTTCATCCGTGATGATTTGATGTTTTCTTGCAGGTCACCGATAAAAATGTTACCTAGCAAAGGGCCAAGAACCGTTCCCAGCAGGCCCCACTGGGGAACACCCGCCCATAGACTCCCCAGCTACAGAGAGTTGGAGCCCTGCCTTTTCGCATGGCCTTGCAGCATTCTCCATCTATTACTGCCCTCAGCCGCCAAACCGGCCTCCACCGCAAAGAGGGAACCCCAGCTAGTCTGACGGTCCATTTCCCGGGAGCCCCTCTGAACTGGCACTTGGTGATCCCACCAAGCCTGGGGCTCCCTCCTCACCTTCAGCTTGGAGGGCTGAAAGGCATGGTGGGTGCCCTTCCAGAGCGCCCGCAGGAGCACAGCGAAGCCGATGGCCAGGCGCCCTCCTGTGCCCAGCGGGTTGGTGTAGTTGATCTCAGCCTCGAAGGAGCGATCTGCAGGAGACACGCAGGACAGGGTGAGCCGGGTCCCTTACAGCAGCACCCCAGCCCCAGGGCACAGCCACCGCCCCCCACTCACCGTGGAAATAGTCCCGCAGCTCCCGCGTGTTGGACAGGGACTGGATAACGCTGTTCATGAAGCAGGTGTTCCCCAGATTCACCAGCCCCGTGAAGCCCGGCAGACACACCTTCTTCTTCTCCTCCTCCTCCTCGTCCTCCTCCACGCTCTCGCTGCTCACCGGGCTGTGCGTCATTGGCGGCACCATGCACATCGGCTTGGGCTGCCACGGCCGAGGGAGAGAGGGACAGGTCTGGGCGGGGCCCCTCGCTGCAAGGAGCTCGGCTGGGGTAGGCCGGAGCAGTTGGGAGCTCCTCCCACAGCCAGCGCCCTGCTCCACCCCCCCAGTGCTCCCTGCTGGGAGCTCCTCCCACAGCCAGCGCCCTGCTCCACCCCCCCAGTGCTCCCTGCTGGGAGCTCCCCCCACAGCCAGCACCCTGCCCCGCCCCCACAGCGCCCCCTGCTGGCAGTTCCCCCCACACCCAGCGCCCTGCCCCCACAGCGCCCCCTGCTGGGAGCCCCCCAGCCAGCACCCTGCCCCGCCCCCACAGCGCCTTGCAGGCAGGAACAATTCCTTTCCGAGCGAAGTGCTGCCTCTCCCAGAGCGGAAGGTGCTGTGGGAGGGTCTGCAGGTGCCGGGAGCTGTGCCCTCCCCTCAGCGCTGGCAGTGAAGAAGCTGAGTGCATCACTCTGGTGTCTGGGCCCTCGCAAATCTCGCCTGCTCACGCCAGCGTGAAAGTGCTCACCGAGGGGACATGCGGTTCCTGCTTCACTGTGACGTGCTCTGTGGCCGTCCGGGCCGTGACGCCCTCCAAGCCACCGTCCTCTGCTCTGGGCTTCTCCTTCTCCCCTGCCCGAACCTCCTCCTTACTGGACAGGGGGTGCTGGTTACTGCCCGGCTGGCTCTTATCCAGAGGGGTAGGGCCTGTTGGCATGGCAACCTTTGCACCACCCACTGCACCTTAAAAAGGGGGACAGGTGGGCTTGCGGTTAGCAGCGGTGTGGGCATGGGCAGAGCAGCTCACGCTCCCATCCCCAAGCTCTCCCCCGCCCCCAAAGCTGGCAGGGCCCTCCCACGCCTGAGCTCCTCTGCCCCCAAAGCCTGCAGGCCACCCCCCCACGCCCGGGCCCCGCTCCCAAAGCCTGGAGGACCCCCAGGCTCCCCCGGCCCCATACCCAAGCTCCCTCCCCCAGCCTGTGCTGTACGTGGGCAACGTCTGCCCTCCCCTATCAGGGACGGGAACTGAGCTCCCCCTGGGTGGGGGGCATGCGTAGAGCTAAGGCGAGGGGAAGCCAAGGAGCAGACCTCGTGCAGCTGGGGCTTCCAGCCCCCCCCAGCGCTGGCTGTGGCGTTTCTTCAGACAGATGTTGATGCGGGAGACGGTGAAGTTGTACGTGCACTGATCCGGCTCAATGAGGTTCCTGGGGACAGGAGAGCAGGCTCAGGGCTGGCAGACATGAGGCAGGGCCCTCGCTGGGCTCCGATGCAGCTGGGACCTCTTGCAGGGTAGGGGGTCGGCAGCGTGGAAGCGCTCTGGGCTGGGCCAGCCTCCTGCCAGCGCAACACCACCACTGATCCGCCCAGCCTCGTGCGTCGGAGGGGTGGGGGGTCTGGTGTGTTGTGCCCAGCATGGTCTAGGCTCTGCCTGGTCCCCTGGCTCCCCACCCTGGGAGCGCACGCCAGGCAGCTTGCACCTCGGCGGAGGGCAGCACGTACCAGGGCAGCAAGCGCAGCCAGCCGGGCGCTGTCTGCCCTGCCGGCCCCACTTCGGATCAGCGCAGACGGAGCTGCCTTGCGCAGTGCCATCCGGGGCAGGAGCTCTCTGCCCCTTGACGCCCAAAGGGGCATTGCTTGCACAAGGCCAGGGGCAGTGGGGATGGACCACAGGAGTCCCGTCCCAGTCCTGTGCTCCTGCCACGAGGCCGATCTGTGCCTGGCTGGAGGAGACCAGGAGCAGCAGGGTACTGCGGGGCCAGCGCCTGGTACCTGAGTTTCACCTGCCACCTAAACACCGTGTGGGGGCCGCAGCTGGGGTGCAGTCGCAGGAAGTTGATGTCACTGCAAGGAGAGAAGAAGGCGATCAGAGGGCACGTGGGGGAGCACCTGGCATGCTGCAGCCCCCGCAGGGCGCGGCCAGGCCCGGCGCTGGGCAGTACCTGGTCCGGAACACCAGCGTGAAGTCCTGCTCCCGGAACAGCACCTTGGAGGTCTCCCTGTGGATCTCCTTCACGTAGACGTGCACCACCACTGAATCACTCCCCTTCTCGTAGGAGTCGTTCTTCACCAAGCTCAGGCTCACGATGGGCTCTGGCTCTAGGACAGGACAAGGCCAGGTGGGGCGCGAGGCGGCTGTGCCCTGGGAGCCCCCCGCCACCAGCGCCACAGGCAGACGGGCCCCAGGACTCAGACAGGAGCCTGCCTGAGTCAGCTCTGTGGGCTGCTCTGGGCCCAGGCTCCCGTTCGCTGGGACGGCAGCACCGCCCCCCAGGGAGCCAGGTGCCCTTGGTTCCCACACCGCCGGCCGGCAAGGAACAGAGCAGGCTCCCAATAACCGGAGGGGCCCGGGGAGCCACGGCCTAGTGCTCTGGTTCCCTCCCCCTCTACACTTACCATCCGCTGCTGCTTCCAGGGCAACATCCTCTTTGGACCAGTCTCTCTTCTCAGCGTCTCTGCCCAGCGGAGGAGGGGTGGGGGCCAGGGTGGCCTCGGGGCCATCACCAAGGGCTGGCGGGCACTGGGAGGCGGCCGGCTGCAGGGGTCTCTTCTCCAGGCAGGGCGCCATGTGCTGGGGAAAGCTCTCCGAAGGGGCAGCGAGCGGCTGCATCCCCGCAAGCACGGGCTCCTTCTGCAGCTCTTCGGCCTTCATGTGCAGAGGGGGAAGGTGAGACATGGGGGGTCCCCCCGGAGCTGGGGCCAGCTCCCCTCCAGCCGTAGCTCTGCTTTATGGCCCTGAATGGCCAGGCTCCCAGCTCGGCCCTAGCCCCTGCCAAGCGAGGGGAGCCCCCTCCGTTCCCCACCTGCCCTGCCCCCCCGCGCAGGGTTTCCTGGGGCGCAGAAGGGACCCTGGGCTGAGCTCCAGGGCTCCTACCCACACAACTGCCAAGGGCCGGAGTGCTGCGCCAGGAGCGGGGGAGGAGTTCTGCTCCTGCTGCGCAGGCACCTGCCCTCTGCCCAGAGACCAGAGCCAGGTGGATGCTGGGCTCCGGAGTTCCTGAGCCCCAGGGTGCGAGCCTGGTAAGCCAGCCAGCCAACAGACTGCTGTGATCCAGCCCCTCACGGCCCCCACCCCAGGGTGCGAGCCTGGTAAGCCAGCCAGCCGACAGACTGCTGTGATCCAGCCCCTCACGGCCCCCACCCCAGGGTGCGAGCCTGGTAAGCCAGCCAGCCGACAGACTGCTGTGATCCAGCCCCTCACGGCCCCCACCCCAGGGCGTCCGCCCCGGCCCAGTCGGAGAACCTGAGCTGGGGGCTCAAGCGAGCAGCCCACATCCTGAGGCTGTGGCTTCCACGCCCCAGCCCAGCCTGCAGGGGGGCTCCAAGGAGCACCACTGGGAGACTGGGACCCCCGGCCTCGCCCTGAACGAGGGGTTCCCGACCCCGGGAGAGGGGATGGGGCAGGACAACGCCTGTGATGGGGGCAGCAGGCTCCCCAGTGCCCCCCGCTTACCTTCACCAGAGGCGGGGTCAGGTCCGTGGCAGCATCGCCGTGGGCTGCTCGGCCATTCTGCCGGCTGCCCCCTCTCCCGCTGGGTCCCTTGCCAGGCTCCAAGCCCCCAGGGACCCCGGTATTTGGCTCCTCCTCCATCAGAGCCACCTTGAGGTACCCGGCCCGCTTGGCGCTGGGCCCGCTTTGCAGCCTGGGGCTGGCTGGGCTATTCCCTTCTGGGGCCTCGTCCCTCCCTGGAACTTGCTTCGAGTTCGGGAACTCCCGCTTGCTCCTCGCCAGCTCCTCGGGGGTGGCCTGTGCAGGCGGGGGCTGCTCCTTCCCGTTCTGGCTCCTGGCCCCCTTGGCTAGCTCCTTGGATCCGTCCTTCCGCTTCTTCTGGGAAAGGTAACGGGGCCCGTTGGGACGGTTGTGCAGCCGGGGCCCTGGGCCGAACGGGGCCCTCCCCCAGCCGTGGGCACGGACCCCGTGAGCAGCTCCACGCCATTGGCAGAGGCATGGCTAGCCTCCCACCGCCCCGGGCCAAGGCAGCGGCAGCCAGACCCTCCGTCCAGCGGGACGCTCAGACGCCCGCAGTGCCCACCATCTTCTCCCCAGTCCCAGGGAGCTCAGCTCCCTCTCCCCTCATCTCCAGCGGGCCCTGCGGCGGTGGGGCGTGGCCAGGGCTTGCCGCGGCCTTACCAGGAGCGAAGCCCAGGTGTGCAGGGGGATCTTCTTCTGAAGCACCAGCTGCAGGAAGTTGCCCTTCTTGCCCTGGACTTTGCTGCAGGAGCTCTCAATCTCCCCGTAGAACTGCCCACTCCACTGGCGGCCATCTGTGGGCACAAATGGGGCCCTCACAGCTGGGGCAGGCACAGGCAGGCGCTGCTGCAGCGCGAAGGGACTCTGCTCAGCGGGGCCCCGTGCCTCCAAAGGGGGCTCCGGACAGAGCTCAGGCCTTCAGCGCCTCCTGCCGGGGACTCTGCCAAAGGTGCTGCAGCAGCGAGTCGGCTCCCCTTTGCCGCCGGCCGGCCCAGCGCTGCCTTTGCAGAGGGGCTGCGTGGCTCTCACCCCGACAGTCCATCTCCACGTTGCCTGCTCCCCCGCAGCCCTGACAGCGTCTGCCACTGCCATGCATGGGGGGGAATTCCAGCCGCTGGGCTGCACCATCTTCCGACAGTGCCGTATGCCGCCTCTGGTCACGCTCTGCAACGTGCTTCCCTGCCTCTGAGGGGCCTACAACTCACCATTCTCCGCCAGCCTGCTGCTAAGCCCAGCACCACTCTTCCCTTCGGGATCATACCCCAAATCTCCCTGTTCAGCTGCTTCCTTTCTGGCTGGGGACGCGTGGGGAGGGGCCCCAGACCCGCTCAAGGTTTCAGCTCTTTGTTTGGGACTAGCCTAGAGGGTCTGTCATCTCCTGTGCAGAGAGGGGGCCCCCGACAGGCCAGGCAGGTACCAGGAACTAGTCTCCATTAGGCCCTGACCCAACCCGCGTGGCTACAGAAGGGCTCTGCTGAGAGCTGCCTCTCCCGTCAGCGCGCTCCAGCTAGCTGTTCCCAGTGGCACCCTCTAGGCTGGTGGCTCCGGGGCAGGCCAGAGGGGGTTGGGTCTGCAGGGAGCACAGAGTATGTGGCCCAGCTCCACACACTGCTCTGGGTTACCTAGGCTATCTAGGGCTTTCTTCTTGCCCCCCACCCCTTTTGCCCTCTTGGTACTGCGTGCTCTGGTTAGCAGAGGACACGGGCCCAGCGCAGCCACGTTAGCCGGTGACGGGGCGTTCCGCGCGCCTGTCTCCAGGCGCCAGCCATGAGCCTGCCTGGAGCGGCTGTTACCTGGCAGCCTGACCACGCAGTCGGTGTCTGTGAACGCAGCATCCACCTCCTCCAACTTCAGGGCCCCGCTGCCCAAGTTCAGCTTCACAATGACCTCGTCAGCGTTCTGCTTCCAGTCCAGCAGCAGGTCTGCAACAGCAGAGGGACAGCGTCACTCCCGGCCCAAACGGCAGCTCTGGCTCCGGGGAGCAAAGAGGCACTCAGCACGCTCCAGGAAGGGGTTAGTGGGAGCCCCTGGGGAAGGGGGCGAGAACGGGCGCAGCTGGGAAGCCCCAGGGGCACAGGGCCAGGCAGAGTGGCTACGGCCCCGCCCCAGGGGCACAGCGCCCCGAGCGAGCTGCTCCGTCTCGTAGCGGCGCGGTGCCCAGGCGGGCTCGCACTGCAGCTGGAGGTGGCTCTGAGCCCCTGATTAGCAGTCCCAGGCGGCGCATGCCAGCTGCACAGCGCTCGCTCCCCAGGAGGGCCGGGCCGGGGGCTGTGCTGGAGAGCGCGGTACAGCAGGTCTGCCCGGCTCCCGCAGGCTCTGTGTGTGGCTGTCACAGCTGAGCCAGGCCTGCTGGTGTCCCTGCACAGGAGCCCAGCTAGAGCAGAGCGAGGCAGCGCTGGAGCAGGACCTGCGAGGGCAGGGGCCTGAGCTCCCTGAGCCGAGACCAGGCACGGGAGCTAGCGCACTCCTGCCGGGGGAGCAGCCGCACCCAGGATCAGTCTGCAGCTCGACACTGGTACCAGGGCTGACCCAGGAACACCAATGTACATGGCAGAGGGGCATTGCTGGCACATGATGGCATATATCACATTGGTAGATGTGCAGGTGAACGAGCCCCTGATGGTATGGCTGATGTGATTAGGTCCTATGATGACGTCACTTGAATAGATATGTGGACAGAGTTGGCATCGGGCTTTGTTACAAGGATAGGTTCCTGGGTCAGGAACATTGGCCAAACCGGACAGTCTCTCCGCAAAAGAATTAATGGACACAAATCTGACTCAGGAATCATAATACTCAAAAACCAGTGGGAGAACACTAACCTGTCTGGTTATTCAGTGACAGACCTGCAGGTGGCTATATTACAACAGAAAAACTTCAAAAACAGACTCCAACGAGAGACTGCTGAGCTGGAATTGATATGTAAACTAGGCACAATCAACTCAGGATTGAATAAGGACTGGAAATGGCTGAGCCTTTACAAACATTGAATCTATCTCCCCTTGTAAGTATTCTCACACTTCTTATCAAACTGTCTGTACTGGGCTAGCTTGATTATCACTTCAAAAGTTTTTTTTCTCTTACTTAATTGGCCTTTCAGAGTTGGTAGAACAACTCCCACCTGTTCATGCTCTCTGTATGTGTGTATATATATCTCCTCAATATATGTTCCATTCTATATGCATCCGAAGAAGTGGGCTGTAGTCCACGAAAGCTTATGCTCTAAGAAATTTGTTAGTCTCTAAGGTGCCACAAGTACCTCTGTTCTTTTTGCGGATACAGACTAACACAGCTGCTACTCTGAAACTAATCATTTTTATTGCCCTCTGCTGGACTCTCTCCAATTTATCAACATCCTTCTTGTAGTGTGGGGCCCAAAACTGGATGCAATATTCCAGATGTGGCCTCACCAATGCCAACTAGAGGGGAATGATCACGTCCCTCGATCTGCTGGCAATGCTCCTACTAATACAGCCCAATATGCCGTTAGCCTTCTTGGCAACAAGGGCACACTGCTGACTCTTCCCACCTAGGCACAGACTCTGAGCACGTCTTCTCTGAAGGGCTGCCCTCTAACTCGCCCTGCAAGGCAGCTCTCTCACTCCTCCAACCAGCTCGCCTCTGAACTGCTGATGAAACAGCCCTTTCCAAGCCTGGACCCAGCAATGGACAGTATTCGAGTGGTGGTCTCACCACTGCCATTCAGCTCCCTGCTCCACTGAGCATTCCCCCCTTCGGACACCGCATGGCACGCTGAGCACCTGCTCGCTGACTTTCCTCCATGACCCCCGTGTCAGTGCCCGCCCCCCACACCCTGTACGGTCACCTGCAGCCCTCGCTGCTCCCCGCAGGGCCCTGCTGCACTCAGAGGTCTGATGGGGCGCAGCGTCCAAGTGACCCAGGGTGCGTTCTAGCCGTGCCAAGCTTAGCGGTGCCTGCAAGCGCTCTCAGCGGGGATGTTAGTTTTGCTTCCAGGCCCAAGACAGCTAGCAAATGGGGCAGGGAATTGTGAGCATTCCCCATTCCCTCTGGAGACCCCAGCAAGCCAGCCGCTAGCCCGCCCCAGTGATTTCAGAGAGAGCTTCCCCAGCAGACCCCAGACTGAGAGTGCTTCTAAGATGACGCTCCAGCCACCTTGGGACCCTGTCTGTGACAGTCACAGCCCCTTGCTGTGCCAGGCCCCTGCAGGGGTGAGGAGAAGGAGCTCTCCATTCAGAGAGGTGCAAGTCCTGTAGGCCCCGCTGACGCATGGGGGGCCCCAGCTCCAGTGAAGTTGCTGGACACGCAGTGCGGTGCAGCACAGAAAGCACACCGGCTGCTGAGGAACCATAGACATACCGGGGAAGGGATACGGGGATCCCCATTGGTGATCTCAGCCTGGTTGCGATGGAGCTGGGGGAGATAACTACCGCCATGGTAACGAGCGACCCATTGCTCAGTCAGAGTGAATGCTGCACCACCACCAAACCGCTAGTGCCACATGCTCGGGGCATGCTGGGACGCCGGTGTTGCGGAGTGTGGGGGAGTCAGGGCCCTGCACCCCCGGCTTCCTGCGATTCACCATGACTCTCAGCCAGCCAGTAAAGCAGAAGGTTTATTTGGATGACAGGAATACAGTCCAAGACAGGTCTTGCAGGCACAGACAACAGGGACCCCCTCAGTTAGGTCCATCTTGGGGTCCCAGGGCATCCCAGCCCCCCTCAGTTTGGGGGGTCAGAGCCATCTCTGCCTCCCAGCCATCTCTCCAGCCTGCTTCCCACACTCTGGCTTCCGCGACCCCTCCCACAGCCTTTGTTCAGTTTCCCGGGCCAAGGAGTCACCTGGCCTTCAACCCCTTCCTGGGTTCTCGTGTTACACATTCAGGTATGCGCCCTCGGGCTGTCTCCCATCCTCCAATGCAGACTATTCCAGCCACACTCCCCTGTCAGCATTCACAGACCACAGTGAGAACAGGCCCAGTTCGTCACATCTCTCCCCCCTTCGAGACCGAACTGAGCAGGGTCACTTTAGCCAGTGACCCGGGGAAGTTCAAACCTACCCCCGTTCCCATGGATGCCCCCGCATCCCTCCCATTCCTTGGTGAGAATTACACCAGGCCCCTTCAGTTTCACGCCCCCCCTTAGGTCGGGGTTGCTTGATGGCACTCGCAGTTCGCATGTGGGAAGGTTCATGCGGCCTGTGCCCTTTTTCCACCCCCATACCTCTGGGGTTCCAACTGGGCTGTGGTCTTCTCCCAGCGCTCCAGTCTGGAGGTCTGTGCTTTGGGCTCCCTTGGTTTAGAGCTGCCCTTTTAACCTTGGCCACCCTCCGGAAAGGATCCTTTATGCTGGGCAAGGGTCCTAAAGCTGTTTTCCCCTTGTCCCAGGCCTTCCTCCCCCTCTGACAGGGGTCACAGGATCNTTCCAGCCACACTCCCCTGTCAGCATTCACAGACCACAGTGAGAACAGGCCCAGTTCGTAAGTCTGACCCACCCAGGCCCTCGGTACTAGAGGAGGGTATTTGCTGGCATTGGGAAAGGCCAAGGAGAGGATGCACACACACTGCCTGCGCGAGGGGTCCCCTGGGGGCACACAGCTGCCAGCACAGCTCTAGGCAATACCGGGGAGAGGAGGAGGATTCCCACGGGGCAGAGCTCCCTGCCACCCCCCACGAGGCTTTGGCAGGAGGGGTTATCCTAGTGCGGGAACAACGCACCATAACCCACCAGGCCCAGACCTGAAGTGCCATGTCAGCGTGTCCCCTGCAGAGGAGTCAGGCTGGCTGCTCCGCGCACTCGACTGCTCTGCCGTTTCCTGGCCAGTACCGGTGGGCCTGCACTCGGTGCAGCTGCAGATTCTTGGACATTTGGCAGCCTTAGGGCTTGTCTACATAGGGAGCTATTCCAGGAGAGCCAGTCCGCTTTCCTTCCCATACTGTAGGTACGCTGCATTGGAGGTGCAGGGTCAGCGCAGGCGATCCCGGGCTAGACAGGCCCCGGGTCTGACCCAGCATGTAGCGAGTCACCTCCCAGCAGAGCACCTGGCCTCACCTGACCGGATCCCGTAGCAACACTCAGTGCAGGTGAGGGGAAGCTAAGCCTGCTTCCGACGCAGCCCAAGCAGGTAAGCAGTTCGCCCCCCTGAAGGCCATCCCTAGGAATCTGCTGCTACAAGAGGGGCGGCCAAGGCAAGGCCCAGCTCCAAGCCTCAGGGGGTTGGCTCGCTCAGAGACAGGTTCCAGCTGCGCTCACACATGGCGCCAAGTGGCAGCTGGAAAAGCAGATGAAGGATTCAGAGACTTGTGCCCAGAGGAGCATGTTACATGGGCGAGTGGAAGCGCTTAGTTGGATTTGCTTATCCTACAGCAGACGGCTGCAGGGAGAGCGGAGAGGTGGAGCAGTGGGACAGCCGCACCCCGGGCCCTACCTTTCTTAGGGTCGCTGCCAGGGGGTCTCTCGCCTTCCTTGCTCTCCTGGTTGGCTCGGTCCTTCTGCTTCTTCTTGTTGGTTGCATCCTCCAGCCCCCGGGACGCTCTCCTCTGGCCTGGGGCACTGGCGCTGCTGGACATTTTCAGCCGTTTGGACGAGACAAACGGCCCGCCGGGGTCAGCGATGGAGTCTGGGTCAGGGGTTCGACGCTTTCTTCCTGGCCCAGCTATCTTGGCGACGCTCTGTGGGCAAACTCTCTGGCAAGGAACAAGTGACCTAGGGAGACAAGAGCGCACAAGTGAGCGGAGGTGGCAGTGGGGCTAGCCGGAGAAGGGCCTGGGCAACAGGTTCTGAGTCAGGCTCATGACAGAGGCCCTGTGACCTTAAAGCCCAGCCAGGCCTGAAGGATGCCAGGGTACGCCCCAGACCAGCGTGCCAGAGTGCCTGGCCTGGCTCCAAGAACCCAGGACCCAAGAGCTGACTTCCAGCTGACTCAGAGGTGCTGAAAAAGTCGCATTCCAGGCTAGGCTCTCAGGGCATCGCCACCAATGGAGAGCAGGACCCCCTGCCGACTTTACCCACCCCCAGGTGGGGGTTTTACCTGCCCCCGAAGCGACAGGGCTGCCTGGGCTGGGCAGAGCGATGCAGACAGTCAGCAGTGACGCCTGCCCAGGGCAATGCAAGCAGGCTGGCCAGAGGATGGCTTATCCTCACCAAGGCTCGGATGTACAAAATGCCCCATGCTCTTCAGACCCCAAGTAACAAAGTCTAACTCAGCTGCTTGATGCCAGAGAACGTGGGCCTGTCAGTGCTCCTGAGAGGAGCTAGCGGGTTCTGCTGCACGGGTGTGCAAAGTCTGTCAAGCCCGGGGAGCAGGTGTAACGCTGCCTGGCCCCCCATGGGAATAATGGTCCCCAAAGAAGCCTGCCAGAGCGCCGGCTAGGCGCTCAGTTGTCTCCGGAGGTGAGCGCTGTTACTCCAGTACTCCCATGGGGGCTTAGCGGCCTCGCCTGGCACATGGCCATGGTGGCAGGAGTGGCCATTTAAAAGTAAACTGGCTCCACAAGTACTGGGGGCTGATGCCTGAAAACAGCAAAGGAAGGAAGGAATCGTTCTGCTCCTGGGCCGGATGGAAGCCGCTCGCTCCAGCAAGAGCCAGTCTCTTTCGCCCCTTCTGCAGCCCATGCACAGAGAGCCTGCCCACCCCAGGCACACCCTGCTTAGTTACGGCAGTGAGCAGCGACTAGGTGCGCTGACAAGACACCTCGGCCAGCGTACACACCCCGCTCCGGGCAGCAGACTCTCTGCCCACCGTCTGTACTTGGCTGAGGTCACCCTGGCTCTCTGGGCTCTGGCCGCCAGACCCTGGTTTCACTTTCAATCT
>NC_048304.1:1237699-1240124 GCF_013100865.1 Trachemys scripta elegans | reverse complement strand
GGGGGGGGGGGGGGGGGGGGGGGGAACAGCAGCCCCTGAGAACAGCTGCCACCGCCAGTGGAGCAGCGAGCTGCTGGTCACTCCTGGCACACATGCCTGGTTACACACATGTACACAGCCCTGTCAGGGAGCCCAATCTCGGCGGTAAATACAAAAAGGTTGCAGGCTTCCTGCTGCCCAGCTAGTGACCGGGGCACTCGTGCTCTAGAAATGCCTAGGCCACCAAGTGCTGACTCCAGGTGACACCTCCACACATTGCCAAACGGCGCTCCTCCCCGGCTCTAACCCAAGGACACCCCCACCCTCCCAGCTGCCCAGGCACAGACTTCGGCCATCTTCAGAAGCCCTGACCCAGGGAGAGGAAGGGATGCAGAACTGGGCAGCTAATGGTGGAGTGAGGTGCACTGCCAGGTCCATGCCCAAGCCGCTCCCAGCCAGAAGATACTGCCTCCAGGCAGTGCCTGCACAGGTCACTTTAACACTCTAACCCGGCTGCCTGAGAGGGAGTTTGCACGTGGTTCCAGCAGGTAGCAATGCTGGGAGTCCCACTGCAACCCCATGGCAGCTGGAACTGCTCTGAACAAGGCCCGTCTACACTACAGCACCTAGCGCTGGGCTCAGCAGTGGTTTTTGGCAGTTTTCCTCGTGTGGCCAAGGTCTGCATGTGAAAAATCCAGAAGGAGCAGGATTGGGTCCCAGCCAAGTGGCCAGTCCGTTGCATTCCCCTCCTGCGGGGCAGATGGCCACCCGGCCCGGGAGCATCCCCAGCAGCTCAGGAGGGAAGAGGCAAGAAAGCGCAGCAAGGCCCATACCCCCACGTGAGGACTGGCACTTGCACCCTCACATTCGTCTAAGCAGTGCAGCAGGTTTGGCAGTTTATTCTGTGCACGTTTGGCTTCATTTCAATGGCACGTAAGTCACCAAGCCATCCCTTCAGTGAGGGGGCTTCCAGGGAGCTCCGAGCGTGCACGCAGACCTGCAGGGAGTTACGCCGGGTCTGCTTGTCGGGAGCAGGTCTATGGGGAGGGCAGCGCAACACCCAGCTCCGTGCCTGCCTCTCCCACTTGCTCAGCGTGTTCGCTTTGCTGCCTGCCTGGAAGACCCCTCGACAATGGAACATGCACCTCTGGGGCCTGGGCCTGACCCCTAGCTTCTAGGATGCTTTTCAGACACGCCTTGGCGCGATGCCAGCCCCCTTTGCTCCATTTCTGTACACTGGCATTTATGGACCGTAGGGATAAGTGCCTTAGACACACCTATGAGGTAGGAAGCTCAGACTGGAATTGCCTCCTAGCAGTAGCTGAAAATCCCACATCCAAGTCCCTTCAAGCTGGACCCAAGAAAGCCCTGGAGAACGAGCTGTGGGGAGCACCAGGGAAGAGGGAAGGACTAGGCGAGCCAACAGGTCTCTTCTATAATTCCGCCACCAGAACGCCATGCCCCCGCCTGCGGACACGGGCTCCCCCAGGTCACAGCAGGCACCACACCCCTTGGGGACACAGGCCTTGCTCTTCAGTTGGCTGTAGCTGACAGAACTCTCCAACTAAGACCCCTCTAGGCCCCCCACTGCTTCAGACTTGTTCAGCCCGCAGGGGGCTGCCTGACTGCTCTGACCTAATGCCCTCGGGCCCAGACAGCCTGCCATGCCCTGTTCCTCAGTCCCCACCTCCGGCCGCTCCTCCCAGGTCTGGATTTGGACGTAGCCGAGACGGCTGCTCCTCCCCTTGCCAATCACTTTCGCTCTCCTCTCTCCACTGACTGCTGGCTGCTGCCTGTTGCGATTAGAGCCAAGGAGGTTACCCTTGCGGGTGGGCAAAGCCCGCTGGCTCTGGGTCCTGCTTCTGGCACCGCTGCAGATGGCCCAGAGCCGGGCCCAGGGGCTCCTGCTTTCCTCGGCGCTTCAAGCACAGGCACTATTGGTACAACCGAGGCACAGGCAGCTCCCCGTAAGGGCGCAGCCACACGCGCTGTTGGGGTGTCCGCACCACCCCCGTGCCCCTTGTCAGCCACGTCTGGACCCCGAGCAAAGCCCTGACAGGCGAGCGCGGGGACCAAGGCTCCAGCCAGGCAGCCAGGCCGCCCCCGTCTCACCGGCTGCGCAGGGGCCGGAACAGGCTCCGAGACGGGCCAGCAGCTGCCCGGGCCCCAGATCCGGGCGCAGGAGCGGGCCCAGCGCAGCGGCTGCCAGGGCCGGAGACAGGAGCAGCGCCGGGGGGTGGGAAGGGGAGCCCTTCGGGGGCAACACAACTCTCCCAGCACTGCCCGGGGCCCCCCCCCGCGGAGACCCGCCCCCCCCGCAGCACTGCCCACCGCCCCCGCGGAGACCTGCCCCCCCCCGCAGCACTGCTCGGCCCCCCCCCGCGGAGACCTGCCCCCCCCCGCAGCACTGCTCGGGCCCCCCCCGCGGAGACCCGCCCCCCCCCCC
>NC_048304.1:1221382-1235351 GCF_013100865.1 Trachemys scripta elegans | reverse complement strand
CCCCCCCCCCCCAGGTCCCCAGCCCGTGGGACCGGCTGGCTGGGCCATCTGGCTCTCCAGCCCCCGGCTACAGCCCAGCGCGGTGTGTTCAGCCAGAGCTCCGGCTGTAGCAAGGGGTGGGGGTGTGCCTCAATTTCCCTGGGCACTTTGTCAAGCTCCGCGCTGCGTGTCCCTGGGCCGGCGCCTGGCAGAGTTGGCAAGAGGCTGCGGCTGGAATCCGTGCCAGTGGAGAATGCGGAGGCCCCGCCGGCCGGGACGTTACCACTGCACAACTGGACAGCCAATGCCCTGTAGGGCGCAGAGGGCACAGGACCAGCCGGTCCCAGCCTCACTGCAGGGATAGAACAGGTCCTCACAGAGAGCGAGAGGATGTGGGGCGCAGCAGAGCTGGGCAGCTTGGGCCTGGGCTTGCTCCGCTCTGGCTCCGGCAGACCCTTCCCATGCTGCCTGGGGGATCACAGGTGACCCACTGAATGCTCCTGGCCCTGCCCCTGCAGCTCCCCTTGCTCCTGACCAGGGGAAAGCGCTGTGCGGCAGGCTGATGGCGGTGAACGCACTGGGGGGAGCCCTGGGAGAACTGGGGAGGGCTGGCACCAGCAGGCTCTGTCCAGGTGTCAGCCAGGCTATGGGGCCTGGCCTCGTGGAAGGGTGGGGCTGGAGGGGCCAGCACGCTGCAGGTCAGCTGGTTGAAAGCCCAGGCAATGCACACAGCCTGTGACTCCCTGACCCACAGACCCGGAACCACCCGATGGACCGTCCCCACTCAGCTACAGCAGCCACTGCCTGAGGCTGCAGAGAGAGGTGCGAAAGTCCCACCCTGTCTATGGGGCAGGACTCCTTCCTGAGCCCAGCTGGGGTCGTGCCCTGGAGCCCAAGGACAGCGGGCGGCACAAGAATTCCTGCTGGAAAATCCCTGCGTCCCGGGCCCTTGCAGCAGCCAGCTGATGTTCCGGGCTGGGCATGCTGCTCCCTGCCCTGTGCCCACAGCCCAAGCGCCAGCCACTCGAGCGCAGGGCCTGGCAGTCGGCAGCATGTACTGGGAGGAGCCAGGCAGGTGGAGTCTGCCGATAAAAGGGCTCTGGGGAAGTTCAGCTCAGGCCCCAGAGTAGTCCTGGAGCACTGAACCCCTAACCCAGAGTTTCCAGCTCAGACCCGCTCCCACGGCGTCGTTAGCGCAGGCTAGAGGCTGCCAAGGTGCCATGCCCTGAAGTCAGGGGAGATGAACCCAGTCAAGGGCCAAGGGGTCCCCCCCAAAACCGAGCAGTGAATGTGCTAATGCGACTCCTACAGGGAACCAGAGTGGTTAACCACGGGAAGAGCGGAGGGCTAACCACTGACAGTGGGTTTGGCAAATGTGATACTAGCCCCCGGGGCAGGTCCCTGGCAGCTGAGGAAGCAGGGGCAATTCCTGCCAGCCAGCGACACGACTTGGAAATGTGACATGCTAGTGTGTCGTGCTGAGGTGATGCAGGCACATCAGAGAGTGTGTGTGTGTGTGTGTGTGCGTGTGGGCGCGCGCTCCCACCTGAGCGGCTGCAATAGCTGTGGGATGGGGAAGGGTTCTCAGCTCCTCACCAAGCTCTCACGGCGTGAGGTGTGCAGGGCAATGCAGCAGGGTGAGTGCATCTTTTAGACGACTTCCCTGGGCTCAGAACGACACACTAGTGAGAGCAGGGCTGCCAGGAGAACCTGCCTCGTGAGCGGAGACTCAAAGAGCTTGGCTTGTTTAGCCTGACAAACGCAGGCGAAGGGAGAGCTGATCACTGGCTATAAATCCAGCCGAGGGGTAACACCAGGCAGGGAGAGGAGTTAGTTCAGTTAAGGGAAAGTCTCGGCTGGAAATTAGGAGAGGGTTTCTAGCCATCTGTGACGAAGTGGGGATGTTCTTAATGTTTTCTCTGAATACTGTGTGGGTGCCTCAGTTTCCCCTGTGCCTTTCTTAAGTATCTAGGTGGTGGGATAAGGGGGTGTGATTACTGCAGAGCCTTAGAGGGCCAGTGTGATGCTGTCTGCACAGAGAATGGCCGACACCCTGTCTCCTGATGGCCTGGGCCCTGCCCCTGCAAGGTGCCAGCTGAAGGTGTGGGAGAACAAAGAGATCAGGTGACCTCCTGGCCTGGGAAAGAGACAAAGGCCAGAGGAGGGGCTGAAGGGAGTCTCAGTTTGGAGCTGGCTGGGGAAATGGAGGGAGGGCTCCCCCCCCCCCGATGGACCTGACTGAGGGGTCCTGTTCTCTGTACCTACAAGCTCTGTTTTGGACTGTGTTCCTGTCGTCTAATAAACCTGCTGTGTTACCTGCTGGCTGAGAGTCACGGTGAATCGCAGGAAGTGGGGGGTGCAGGGCCCTGACTCCCCCACACTCCGTGACACCATCAGAGAAGTGATGTTCTGGAGCAGCCCCCCACGGGGCGCAGAGGGGGCAGAAAACCTAACTGGCTTCAAGCCTGAGCTTGATACGTTTTTGAGGGGATGGTGTGATGGGGCTGCCTCCGATGGCACATAGCCGATCTGCGACTGCCAGCAGCAAGGATCCCCCGGGACGGCCGGCCGGAGATAGGACACTGGCTGGGGAGGGCTCTGAGTCTCTGCAGAGAATTCTCTCCCGGGTGTCTGGCTGCTAGGTCTTGCCCATGTGCTCAGGGCCTAAGCCAGGGGCGGGCAAAGTTTTTGGCCTGAAGGCCGCGTCGAGTTTTGGAAATTGCATGGAGGGCGTGTTAGGGGAGGGGGGTTGTGGCCCGGCCCCACCTCCTATCTGTGCCCCTCCCCGGGACTCCTGCCCCATCCAACTCCCCAGTTCCCGGACAGCCCATGGAACCCCTGCCCCCCACTGCCCCATCCAACCCTCCCTCCTTCCTGACCGCCCCCCAGGACCTCTACCCCATTCAACCCCCTGTTTCCCTCCCCAACCCCTATCCACACCGCCGCCCCCTGACCACCACCCCGAACTCCCCTGCCCTCTATCCAACTCCCCCTGCTCTCTGCCCCCTTACTGCGCTGCCTGGAGCACTGGTGGCTGGCGGCGTTACAGCCGCACCGCCTGGATGGAGCAAGGCCATGCCACCACCACCACCATGCAGCACAGAGACCGGGTCAGGCCAGGCTCTGCAGCTGCGCTGCCCCAGGAGCTCACAGCCCCACTGCCCAGAGCGTTGCTCTTGGGGCCAGGAGCTCAGGGGCTGGCAGGACAGTCCCGCGGGCCAGATGTAGCCCGTGGGCCGTAGTTTGCCCACCTCTGGTCTAACCAATCACCAGATCTGGGGTCAGGAAGGAACTTTCCCCTGGGTGAGCTTGGCAGAGCCCCTGGGGGAGTTTCGCCTTCCTCTGCAGCTGTTTTGAACTAGTGGCAGTGGTGGACTCTCTCTCACGGGAAGGCTTTAATTAGGATTTGAGGACGTCAGTGACTCAGCCAGAGGCTGGGGTCTAGCCCCGGAGGGGGTGGGTGAGGCTCTGTGGCCTGCGCTGTGCAGGGGTCAGGCTTCATGAGCTGCACGTCTGTATGATAGGGCTGTTTGTGGGCACAGGGCCACACAGGAGTATCTGGCCTTCGGGGGGCTGGACAGAGGGGATGTGCTATGTGGATAGAAAGCTGGCTACATCGTTGGGCTCAACGGGTAGTGATCAATGGCTCCAGATCTAGTTGGCAGCCGGTTTCAAGTGGAGTGCCCCAAGGGTCGGTCCTGGGGCCAGTTTTGTTTAATATCTTTATTAATGATCTGGAGGATGGCGTGGACTGCACTCTCAGCAAGTTTGCAGATGACACTAAACTGGGAGGAATGGTAGATACGCTGGAGGGTAGGGACAGGATACAGAGGGACCTAGACAAATTGGAGGATTGGGCCAAAAGAAACCTGATGAGGTTCAACAAGGACAAGTGCAGAGTCCTGCACTTAGGACAGAAGAATCCCATGCACTGCTAAAGACTAGGGATCGAATGGCTAAGCAGCAGTTCTGCAGAAAAGGACCTAGGGGTTATAGTGGATGAGAAGCTGGATATGAGTTGACAGTGTGCCCTTGTTGCCAAGAAAGCTAACGGCATTTTGGGCTGTGTAAGTAGGAGCATTGCCAGCAGATCGAGGGACGTGATCGTTCCCCTCTATTCAACATTGGTGAGGCCTCATCTGGAGTACGGTGTCCAGTTTTGGGCCCCACACTACAAGAAGGATGTGGAAAAATTGGAAAGAGTCCAGCGGAGGGCAACAAAAATGATGAGGGGGCTGGAGCACATGACTTATGAGGACAGGCTGAGGGAACAGGGGGAGGGATAGCTCAGTGGTTTGAGCATTGGCCTGCTAAACCCAGGGCTGTGAATTCAATCCTTGAGGGGGCCACTTAGGGATCTGGGGCAAAATCAGTACTTGGTTCCGCTAGTGAAGGCAGGTGGCTGGACTCAATGACCTTTCAAGGTCCTGTCCAGTCCTAGGAGATAGGATATCTCCATTAATTATCATTATTATTTAGTCTGCAGAAGAGAAGAGTGAGGGGGATTTGATAGCTGCTTTCAACTACCTGAAGGGGGGTTCCAAAGAGGATGGATCTAGACCAGTGGTTCCCAAATTGGGGTTCACGAACCCCTGGGGGTTCACGAAATGTTACAGGGGGTTCTCAGGAAAAAATTCCCTAATGGCGGACAGAGCTGTCCCTAGGGACCCCAGGCAGCACGGGGCCAGAAGCCCAGAGCCCTTGGACTTCCAAGAGCTAAGCAGATCAAAGGAAGCACATCTATCACACTGAGGAGATTTAAACTTCAAGACTCCTTATAAGAAATGGAAAGGGAGGTGGATATTTTTTGCTGTTTTTAAAATTAAATAGGCAACTAGTATTGTTATTAAAATTATTATGAAGAACAAGTTGTTTGCCTGGACTGCTCCAGACCTGAATGCTTGTGTAGGAGGAACTCTTTGAATAGGCTTCTTAAATATCTTCCTGCTGTTTTACATCTGATACTCCTTGATGAAACATAGGAGCCTTGTCTTATAACAGGCTTATTCAAAGTGATACAAGCTACGAAAGTGAGATCTTGGAAGAGTGTTGCTGTTTTCATAATGTAATAAAAATACTGTAATGACATAATAATTAATAATAAATAGTGTGTAATAAGCATGTCATAAAAACAAATTTTATATTTCCAAGATCACTGCTTTTATAATTTATACTCAGGTAAAAGAGACTATCCCTGGAAATATTCATTTTGAGGAGGGGGTTCGCGAGACTTGACATTTTAGTGAAAGGGGTTCACAGGTTGTTAAAGTTTGGGAACCACTGATCTAGACTGTTCTCAGTGGTGGCAGATGACAGAACAAGGAGCAATGGTCTCAAGTTGCAGTGGGGGAGGTCTAGGTTGGATATTAGGAAACACTATTTCACTAGGAGGGTGGTGAAGCACTAGAATGGGTTCCCTAGGGAGGTGGTGGAATCTCCTTCCTGAGAGGTTTTTAAGGGCAGGCTTGACAAAGCCCAGGCTGGGATGATTTAGTTGAGGTTGGTCCTGCTTTGAGCAGGGGGTTGGACTAGATACCTCCTGAAGTCCCTTCCAACCCTGAGATTCTATGATTCTAGGAGAGGATCTAAGGGCCCAGAGGAGCTGGGGTGTAAGGGCTGCCCTCCCCCACAGCCAGGCAGCTCCCCGCCGCCCCCCGGCTGGGGCAGTCGTGTGCCCGTGCTGGCTGTGTGCAGAGTGCTGTGGCCGGGTGGCCCCATGGTGCACAGCTGGCAGCTCTGCTTCCAACCCACCATGTTTCCTCCCCTCACATGTGCCCAGGCCGGGCCTGGGTCCAGCTCCGAGCAGCCTGGAGCAGTGGTGGAGGACGCAGTCTGCCGGCTGCCTTGGTTTGCGTGAGAGCAGGTGGGGGCAAGGTGGGCAGTGTGTGCCAGGCGCAGGATTGGCCCTGCGGGCGTGCCAGGGCAGCGTATGCCTGGGACCCAGCGGCACGGCAGTCCTGCACCGTCTGTCACCGGCCCATGAACCACAAAGAGAGGCAGTGAGTGCCAGGCGAGGGCTTTATTCACACGCAAGCTGCCCCCGCCATGTGCCAGGGCAAAGCACCACAGGCTGCAAGACCTCGTCTCGTGGACCTTGTGCCCTGCCTGCTGTGGAGGGTGCGAGTCCCCCTCAGCCCCCAGCCTAGCGCTGGGCCAGGGTCCTGGTGCCCCCGGCTGGAGGCAGCAGCAGCGCCCTGGGCTGTGGGAAGGGCACCGTGCCAGCCCAGGGCAGGGGCCCAGGATGTCCCGAGGCTGTGCAGGAGGGAGTCCTGAGCACAGCCCAGCAGTGACGGTGCCGAGGGGGCAGGGTTCTCCCAGGGGGGCCGAAGCCATGCAGGGAAGCCCAGGCCCTGGCAGACATGGAGAGGGGGCTGGACATGGGGACGGGCTGGCTGGGTCGGGGGACGGTGGGGACAGGCCGGTGGGCACTCGGGGTCACTGGCAGGTGTTGTAGATCTGGATCTGCTGGTTGATGGCACCCACAATGCTTTTCACCTTGGCCTCTAGCCCGTCTAGCTGGGCTGCCTTCTCCTCCAGCACCCGCTCGTTCTCCTGGTACGACCCCTCCAGCGCTGGGGAGACACAATGCAAGGTGAGCCCTCCCCTGCTGGGAGCCTGGTGTGGGCAGTGCCCAGGGCTGTTCCCACAGTGCCCCTGCCCCACTCCTCACCTGTCAGGTGCTGCAGCTTGCCCTGAGCATCCCGCAGGAGGGCCTTGGCCTCATCACGCAGCCACTCCGCCCGGTGCCTGGCCTGCAGCGTGCCACGCGCCTGGCTCTGCACCAGCTCCTGCGCCGCCTGGTACTCGGCCTCCAGCCGCCCCTCTGCCAGCTGTGTACATCCAGACACAGCCAGTCAGAGGGCACCCGAGTCATGAGTGATGTGGAGAAAGTGAATAAGGAAAAGTTATTTACTTGTTCCCATAATACAAGCACTAGGGGTCACCAAATGAAATTAATAGGCAGCAGGTTTAAAACAAATAAAAGGAAGTTCTTCTTCACACAGCGCACAGTCAACTTGTGGAACTCCTTGCCTGAGGAGGTTGTGAAGGCTAGGACTATAACAGCATTTAAAAGAGATAAATTAATGGAGGTTAAGTCCATTAATGGCTATTAGCCAGGACAGGTAAGGAAGGGTTTCCCTAGCCTCTGTCTGTCAGAGGGTGGAGATGGATGGCAGGAGAGAGATCACTTGATCATTACCTGTTAGGTTCACTCCCTCTGGGGCACCTGGCATTGGTCACTGTCGGCAGACAGGACACTGGGCTAGATGGACCTTTGGTCTGACCCAGTCTGGCCATTCTTATGAGGGCCAATGGGGCTCCCCCCCAGGGCCAGCAGACCCCCCAGACACAGCCAGCGCACCTCCTCCTGCAAGCCATACATGGACCCCAAACAGCGTCAACGCAGCTCCCCCCAAGCCTTACACGGCCTCTCCTCCACCTGCAGCCCGCAGGGCCTGGACCAGAGAGCCAAGCCCTCTCCCAGTCCCTGGGCCCGCAGCTGGGTTTCCTCTCCTTTGCCCCCACTCACCTGCTTGACTTCCCCGGCCCGGGCGTGCGCGGTGTTGGCCGTGTCCTGGGCCCGAGTGGCCACCAGGCTGTTATTGGCTCGTTTCATCTTCAGCGCACCCAGCTGGCTGTCCAGCCGCTCCACCTGCTCCATGGCGCCCTGCAGCTGGCGCTCTGTGCTCGCCGCCTGCAGCTGGATCTGTCCGGGGGGGAGCAGGTCAAGCTGGGAGCCCCCCATCCCTGGCAGGGCCCCCCCAGCGCTGCCTGGGCTGGCTGTGATCGGATGAGCGCTCTGTGCCCAGCCCTGGCATTGCCCGGACTGAGGGGGCTTGTCCGTGATACTGGTGGGGACGGCGTACCGGGCAGGTTTGGGCATCGCTGCCCCGTGGTGCAGAAGGGTTCAAATGCCCCTGGACACTGCAGGAGGCAGGAGCTGTGGGGAGGTAACTGGCTGGAACCAACCCAGAGCGACGAGAAAGACCCAGGAGCCCCACAGCCTGGCCAGCTGTGCCCTAGCAAGGGGGGACTCGGCCGGCAGCTGTGAGCCCAGCGGGGTCGGCAGGGAGAGGGGCTAAGCGCAGGGTGGGGGAGCCGGGGAAGGAGGCCAAGCTGGGCTCGCCAGGACTGGAGCCCAGCACGGGCTGTGTGGCACAGAGGGACGCTCCAAGCAGGGGCCTGGCTGGGCAGAGCTCCAGGGGGCAGCAGGGGCTGCAGCCCGGCGCCTCGGGCTCAAAGGTGGGGAGGCCACGTGACCCCAGGGGCCCGGCCCACGGAAGGGAAGTGCGCAGGCTCAGCTCCCTCCGAGCCCATGGGGAGGACAGAGCTGCCCGTGGGGCTGGGGGTGACCGGCTGAGGCTCCCCCGTGCTCACCGTGCTCAGGGTGCCCTGCGTGTGGCGGATGTCGTTGCTGGCGCTGCGGATGGCGCTCTCGGCGGCGCTCTGGGCTCGCCTGGCATCCTCCAGCGCCCGCCTCCCCACTTCAGCCGCGTTCTTCACGCTCTCAGCCCGGGACCTGCACCAGGGCACACGGCAGCACATGGGGCCCTGGGCTCACCCCACCGCTCACCCAGCCGCCCCTCCCTGGGGCCGGAGCGCAGCCCACCCTCCCCTGCCCATTACAGCAGGCTCCCCACAGCGTCGTTGCAGGCATGGGGGGCTATGCAGGAAGTGGGCGTCGCCGGTGGGTAGCCTGGCACCCCGCCCCGTGGTCTCACCTGGCCCTGCGGGCGTCCTGCAGCAGCTGCTCCGCCCGGCGCACATTGCCTGCCGTCTGCTCCAGGATGGCATCCACGTTGGCCAGGCTGCTGACCCGCTCCTTGATATCCTCGGCCAGGTGGCGGATCTGGTCGGGCGAGGCCGGGATGGAAAGCGCCAGCACCCGCCCGGCCACCACCTCAATGCTGTCAGGGTCGGCCCCCTCCTCTGCAGGGCGGGGAGCGGGTCAGCACTGCTGCCCCTTCCCCACCCCCGCGGTGCCTGCCCCGCCCCCACAGTGCCCACCCCATCCCCCAAACAGTGCCCCCAGCCCAGACACCGCCTGCGAGTACTGGCCTGCCCCCCATTCCTTCCCCTCCCCACACAGTGCCCTGCCATCCTCCATCCCCGCCCCACACCAACACCCACCCTGCCCCGTGGTACCCAGGACGCTGGCGCAGGGGCGGGCGGGCGGGGCCCGGCACTCACGGCTCAGGAAGCTCTTGATCTGGTGGATGAGCTCGCGCAGAGCCATGTTGGAGCGCTCCACCCGCGCCCGGGTCTCATTGGCCTTGTCCAGCGCCGCCTGTGCCCTCAGCCGGGCCGCGTCAGCCTTCCCCTTGGCCTCGGCCACCTGCCCAGAGACGTGAGAGCCACGCGCCGCCCACGGGCACTGCCCAGGGACGGGGGAGCCACGCGCTGCCCGCGGGCACTGCCCAGGGACGGGGGAGCCACGCGCTGCCCACAGGCACTGCCCAGGGACGGGGGAGCCATGTGCGGCCCCCGGGCACTGCCCAGGGACAGGGGAGCCACGTGCCCACGCTACCCACGGATGGGGGAGCCACACGGTGCCCATGGGCACTGCCCAGGGATGGGAGAGCCACGTGCGGCCCGTGGGCACTGCCCAGGGACGGGGGAGCCACGTGCGGCCCGTGGGCACTGCCCAGGGACGGGGGAGCCACGTGCCCACACTACCCACGGAAGGGGGAGCCACGCACTGCCCAGAGGCACTGCCCATGGACAGGGACCCCCGCACCGCCCACGGGCACTGCCCACAGATGGGGGAGCCACACGCTGCCCACAGCCCCTGCCCACAGACGGGAGCTGCAGCCCACACCCTGCCCCTTGGGTCGCTCTCCGTGCCAGGTCCCCCCTGCTCCCATCCCCGCCCACACTGCGTACCTTGTGGAAAAGCTCCTCCACCTCACCCATGGCCCGGTGCAACTCGGCCTGGGCGTGCCGGGCCCGCTCCCGCGCGTTGCTGGCCATGGCCACTGCCCCCTGGCAGTTGAGGCCCCCGCAGTGGCGCCTGCCGTCCTCGTCCCGGCAGCCGGCCCCCCCGCAGGGGCTGCTGGCGCAGGGGGCATCCCCGGGGGCACCACACACCTGCGGGCAGCAGGGCACTGTGGGCCGGCCACCCCAGGAGCTGGGGGTAGCTGCCTGGAGCTGCTGTGCCATGGGCTTGCTGTCCCCTGCCCCTGCTGCCCTGCATCCCCCATCCCCCGCCCACCCCACTTCCCCCTCAGCCCCCATCCCCTGCCCAGCCCACATTGCCCATCCCCTGCCCCCCTCAGCCCCCATCGCCCGCCTGCCTTGCCCCGCTATCTCCCCACCCCTCAGCCCCCATCCCCCGCCTGCCTTGCCCCGCTACCCCCCGCCCCCCTCAGCCCCCATCCCCCGCCTGCCTTGCCCCGCTACCCCCCGCCCCCCTCAGCCCCCATCCCCCGCCTGCCTTGCCCCGCTACCCCCCGCCCCCCTCAGCCCCCATCCCCCGCCTGCCTTGCCCCGCTACCCCCCGCCCCCCTCAGCCCCCATCCCCCGCCTGCCTTGCCCCGCTACCCCCCGCCCCCCTCAGCCCCCATCNTCCCCCCACCCCTCAGCCCCCGCCCACCCCCACCTTCTCGTTGATCTCCCGCAGCTGCAGAGTCTGGGCCCTGGTGGCCAGCTCGCTCAGTGCCCGCCGGTTGGCCGCGCTCTGGCGGTTGAAGTCGTCTCTCCTCCGTGCCATCAGCTGCTCCGAGCGGCGCCGGGTGGCCGCGGAGTCACTCACAGCGCTGGGCACCGCCAGGCTGGAGGCATTGGCATCATGCGCAGCCGCCCGTGACTGGGCGTGGGACTGGCGGATGCTGTCGTAGGCACCTGGGGAGGAGCAGACGGGCAGCGTGAGACACCTACCCGGGGCAGGGAGCCTCCTGCTCCCTCAGCACCAGCTCCCCACAGCCTCCGTCCCCGGGGCCCCCTGCTCCAGCGCCCCCCGAACCCTCCAGCGCCAGCCCCCCCAGAGCCTCTGCCCCCAGGGCCCCCTGGTGCCAGACCCCCCCAGAGTCTCCCCCTGTGACTCCTGCCTCCTCAAAGCCCTCACCTCTGGGGCCCCCGGCGCCTCCCCCCCAAACCCCTGGGGCTCCGCAGGGAGACTCTTGCCCCTGTGGTGCCAGCCCCAGAGCTCGCTGCCAGGGCCCGGCTCACCCAGGAAGTTGGAGTTCTTGAGCAGGTGGAGCTGGCGTGCCAGGTCGTGCAGGGTGAGGTTGAGGCCACGGGCACCGCGGTCCAGGGTGCCCAGGGCGCGCTTGGCGTTGTAGTTCTCGTCCTGTGCCGTGGTGAGCTCGCCCTCCAGCTGGGTCAGCGTCTCCGTGGCTTCGCCGATGTGCTGCCTGTGGGCAGGGCAGGGTGAGGCCCTGGGGCACAGCGCCAGCCTCGCTCCTGCCCTCCCCACCCCGCCTGCGGGACGCCGATCTCTGCCTGGCCTGGGGCTCAGCCCCACCCCCAGGGCCCTTCGCCTGCCCAGCCCATGGCCACGGCGTCCCTGCATCCCCCGCTCACCGCAGCTCCTCCATGGTGCGCAGCAGCTGGGTCATAGCCGCCGCGGTGGCGTTGCGGGCGTCCACGATGGCCCGGGCCGTGCCCAGCTTCTCCTCCAGCTGGCGGAAGTTCCTCTCGAAGGCGCCTGCGACGCCCGTCTGCTGGATGTGTTTGGCACGCAGTGCCAGGCCCCGGATGCGGGCAGCCAGGTCCTGCACCACACGGTCCCAGTCCCCAAAGCACTGGTGGCAGGGCTGGCAGTCGGGGAAGGCGCCAGAAAAGCCGCGGGCGCACTGGTCGCAGCGGACACCCGACACCCCCTGGCGGCAGGAGCAGTGCCCGGTGGCGCGGTGGCACTGGGAGCTCTCGACCCCGCGGGCGTCGCAGTCACAGGCTATGGAAAGCAGAGACACGTCAGCCTGGCACCCTCGCCCACCTCTCCCCAATGCCTTGTGCACTTGGCCGGCAGGGAGCCCCCCGCCCCCACACTCACCTCGGCACTGCAAACTGGGCTCGCCCCAGTGGTTCTCCTGGCAGTCGGCGCAGGTGCGGCCCCCGAAGCCCGGCTGGCACGGGCACTGCCCTGTGAACTGAAGACAGACACTGGCTATGGTCAGTGCATGCGAGTACACGTCGGTGCCACCCTGGGGGCAGGCCTGTAGGTGGAGGGGCAGGGGCAACTGTGATGAAGTGGGACTGTTCTTAATGTTTCCTCTGAATACTGCGTGGGTGCCTCAGTTTCCCCTATGCATTTCTGATGTCTCTCGGGGGTGTAATTGTTGCAGAGCAAAGGGCCGACACTGTCTCCTGGCAACTAATGGCCGGAGTCCTTCCCCCCTGCAAGGTGATGCTAAAGGTGTTGGAGAACAAAAGAATCAGGTGACCTCCTGGCCCGGGAAAGAGACAAAGGCCAGAAAGGAGGGGCTGGTCGGGGGTTCAGTTTGGGGCTGGCTGGGGACGGGGAGTGAGGACAGACGTGGGTGTCTGGCTCGCTGGGCCCCAGAATGGACCTGGCTGAGGGGTCCGGTTCGTTGTACCTACAAGCTCTGTTTTAGACCGTGTTCCTGTCATCAAATAAACCTCTGTTTTACTGGCTGGCTGAGAGTCACGTCTGACTGCGGAGTTGGGGGGCAGGACCCTCTGGCTGCCCCAGGACCCCGCCCGGGCGGACTCGCTACAGGAAGCGCACGGTGGGGCAGGGGAGGCTGGGTGCGCTGAGGTCAGACCCAGGAAGGTGAAGCCATGTGAGCTCCTTGCCCGGGGACAGTCTGTTCACAGAGAGGAGGCTCCCCAAGAGTTCTGACTGGCTTCATAGGGAGCAGTTCCAGAGCATCGCCCGGGTGCGTGACAGCAACTCAGCCAGGGGGTGGGGGGGGATGGACCTTTTCAGCTAGGGGTCCCACCACCTCGCCTCCTCCTCTGGGTGCCAAGGTCTCTTCATCATACCAGCCCCTCACCCATTCCAGGCCCTGTCCCCCCTGCCCCAAACCCTCTGACAATGTGGGAATATTTGGTCATGTTTTTATGAGGCCTGTCCATGCCTCGGTTTCCCCGCGGTGCTGCCTGGCTCCCCAGTGGGTGGGGAAGGGCTCATTGCTCTCAGGGTAGGGGAAGCAATGTGGCCGTCTGGGCCTTGCTACCCATGTCACTGGGGCATCTGAGAAGACACTGGTGACTCCACTCGCCAGGACGCTGGCACCGAGCACGCAATGCCCCAGAGGGACCTGAGCTCCCTGCCTCCCCTGGGGGGCTGGACAATCCCCAGCTGAGATCAAGCACTGGGAGGGAAGAGCTGGGGGCTGTCAGGAGCCGGGGCTCTCCCCGGGGCTCTGCCGAAGGAGGGCAGACAGACAGAGCCTGTACCAAGGGGCTGGGCGCTGGCTGAGCAGGATGGCCGATGCTGCAACCTTCACTTCTCTGGGCTGCCCTAAGGACTCCCTGTGCCGCGCCAGGGGACAGCGCTGGGGGAGTCGCTGCAGGCGCTGGGCGAGGGGCATCGGTCCCTGTGCAGTGGGCAGGGCCCTGCCCGGCTCTATCTCAGGGGCACTCGCTGGGCAGAGCTCGCAGGGCGGAGCAGGGGCTGGAGCCCAGAGTGCCAGTGTCAAACATACAGCTAAGGGTAGCATAAAATCCCTCCTTATCCTGTAAAGGGTTAAGAAGCTCAAATAACCTGGTTGGCACCTGACCAAAAGGACCAATAAGGGGAGAAGATATTTTCAAATCTATGGGGGAAGATTTTTAATTTGAGTTCCTTTTTTCTCTCCGGTCAGCGAGGAACCAGGGCAGGGAAAATACATCTCCCTTAGCCATATCTGAACTAAGCATCTAATATTACAGAAATAGTAAGTAATAGCAAGGAAATGCATTGGATTGTCCTTTGTTTTAGCTTGTGAATTTTCCCTGTGCTAAGAGGGAGGTTTATCCCTGGTTTTGTAACTTTAAAGTTTTGCCTAGAGGGGAAATCCCCTGTGTTTTGAATTCATCCTTC
>NC_048304.1:1213729-1219175 GCF_013100865.1 Trachemys scripta elegans | reverse complement strand
GTCTGGGTGCAGGGAGGTGAGGTAAGGGGGGGGGGTTGGGCGGATGGGGAATCAGCTCCCTGTACAGGGATCCCTCCCCCTGCAGCTGAGGAGCGATGGACGCAGGAAGCGGGTGGGTGGGGGGAGGGAAGTGGGCAGAGCTTCCTACAGCCAGGGGAGAAATCTGGGGGTGGGTCTGACACAGCCCCGGATGCCATGCAAGGAAGGGGCAGTCCCATCCTCCCCAGCCCAGCCGGGTCTAGCAGCTGAGCCCAGAGCAGGGTAGGAGCCACCAGCGGGGTCTTCCCCAGTCCCGCTCCCTGCCCCACGGTGATTTACCTCTCTGCTGGCTGCCCTGGGCACCCAAAACATACTGCTGGGAAGGGTCACATGACTGCTCTTGTGGCTTCCCTTTGCTTCCCCATCAGAAAGTCATTTTTCTGCGGGGAAGCAAAGAAATCTGCAGGGAACATAAATTCTGTGCATGCGCAATGGCACAGAATTCCACCAGGAGTAAAACCTGGGGCCGTAGCCCTGCTTCTGGGAGCCATGACACGCCCCTGCCCTGCCCCTCGCCCCTACCCCAGCCCAGCACCCCTCGCCCCTTCCTCCCGCTGGCTCTCACCTGGTTGCAGGCTGGGCCCAGCGAGTGCTGGGGGTGGCAGGCACAGGGCTCACAGCCCTTCCCGCTGGCCAGGTTCCAGAAGTTGGGGGCGCAGCGGTCACAGCTCTGCCCCTGGACGCTGGGTAAGCACTGGCACTGCCCGCTACGCCGATCACACTGGCATTCATCCTGTGCACTGCACTTGCTGCGCTCCGTGCCCAGGACGTTACAGGAGCAGCCTGGGAACCCAGACAGCAGGGGCATCAGCAGGAAAGGGGGGCCCAGCTGAGATCCTGGCTAAGGGCATGGGATGGGATGGGGCCCAGCTGCATGGCACTGGCACTAGTACCCATTGGGAGGACTGTGCACCCAGTCCCGGGGGCGAGGGGGGGTCTGTGCGCCTGGTCCCGGGGGGGGGACGACGACTGTGCACCCGGTCCTGGGAGGGCAGGGGAGGTCTCTGCACCCAGTCCCTGGAGGTGGGGGGAGGAAACTGTGCACCCGATCCCCGGGGTGCTCAGATGCGAGGGTGACGAGCGTGCTCCAGGAGGAGGGATAGCTCAGTGGTTTGAGCATTGGCCTCCTAAACCCAGGGTTGTGAGTTCAATCCTTGAGGGGGCCACTTAGGGGTCTGGGGCAAAAATCTGTCTGGGGCTTGGTCCTGCTTTGAGCAGGGGGTTGGACTAGATAACTCCTGAGGTCCCTTCCAACCCTGAGATTCTATGACTGGCTGGGCAGAGCCAGAGAGGCCGGGCGTGTCCCCCCCCCCCAGGCCAGTGCCCGAGCCCGGTCTGTACTCACGCCGGCAGCTGTGGCGGGTGGCGTCACCGTAGTAGCCGGCCTGGCAGTGCTGGCAGTGCTCCCCCTCCGTGTGATGCAGGCAGCGTAGGCAGCGCCCCGAGCGCCGCTCACACGCCGCCGCGTCCAGCAGGTCAATGTTGCCGTTGCACTGGCAGGGCTGGCAGCGCCCGCCGGCCTGCGAGGGGTTCCCGTAGTGCCCAGGGGCACACTCCTCGCAGCGCAGACCTGCGGGAATGCCGGGGTCAGCACCAGGGACACCGCAGTGTGGGCTGGAGGGGCTGGCAGTCCCCCTCTGGGCAGCGCCCCCCAGCCTGGCCGGCGCCCCCCAGGCCAGCCAGCATACCCTCTGGGCAGCGCCCCCCAGCCTGGCCAGCGCCCCCCAGGCCAGCCAGCATCCCCTCTGGGCAGCGCTTCCCCCATGCTGCCCCCCACAGGGCCACCAGCTAGTAGATGCTGGGCTGGAGAAGCCAGCAATACCCTCATTAAGTAGAAACAGGATCCCTGTGAGAAGGTATCACCTCAGGCCTGGGTCTCGGGGCTCCCTTGGGAAGGAAAGGGGGTCTGGCCATGTGGGGGGGCGGCAGAGAAGGGGGAACCGATTGTGACAAATTGGGGGTTCTCTTAGTGTTTTGCAGGAATGTGGTGTGTGCCTCAGTTTCCCTGTGTGCTGCGTGTGTAATGAGGCGGCGGGAAAGGGTTTGTTGTTCCAGGGGACCAGGTGTGACCTCACCTAGCAGCCAGGATCCCAGACAATGGCCTGGAGATGGGGGACCCAGCGATTGGTGCCTGGGAGGCCCCCCCAGCTCTGGCCAGTGGGAGGGCTGAGGAGCGAGGGGCCGGTTCCAGTGGGGGGGACAAAGGGGGGAGGAGGGGCTGTGGGGCAGGGGATAGGGGGCTCGTCTGGAAGCAGGGGGTGACTGGATGTGGGACAAGGAGCAGCCGGAGCCATGGGGATGGGGACAGACCCAGCTGGCCGGGGCTGACTCTGGCCAGGCCCGAGGGCCCTGAGAACTGCCTGGGCTGGGTCCAGACGCTCAATAAACCTCCTGTGTGACGCTGGCTGAGAGTCACTGCAGGCTAGAGATGCGGGGGGCATTGCTTCTGGGGGGCCGGGGGGTCCAGCAGGAGTGGTCTCCCGGAGGGGGCCCAGGGCAGAGCCAGGCTGCTGACGGCTCCGAGAGGTGTGATTCCAGGAGGCGCTGGAGCCCAGAGGCTTAACTCCCGAGAAGGGCTGGCACACTGAGAGGGGCTCCTCCCAGGGACCGTACGGAGCCGGGAGCGCAGGAAAGGGGGCCCAGCTGGGAAGTGGGGGGAGGGCAGAGAAGGGGGCTCAGCCATGCGGGAAGATGGGGGTGTGACCACGTGGGGTTTATTCACCTTGTTATGTTGCATGTAAGTCTCACTGTCCTGTGCTAATACTGGGTGTGCCTCAGTTTCCCTGCGTGCTGCACCAATGCCTCGGTGGTGGGAACTGGGGTGTGAGTTTTGCTGAGGCCCTCAGGGCACGTGAAGCGGCTCCAGCCGCCTGCACTAGGCGATGGCCGATGCCCTTCCTAACCTGAGACCCAGGAGGGGGATGCGACCAGGTGACTCTTGGTCTGGGAAGCAGGACAAAGGCCGGAGGAGGAGCAACGGGCAGGGCAGCGCCAGGCATCTGGAAGCGAGTCAGTCTCGGCTGGCTTGGGGCGCAGGGGGAGGCAGAGCCCTGGCTCTGGGCTCCCCTTCCCCAAAGATGGTCTTGGCTGAAAGTCACTGATTTCTGTGCTAACAAGCTCTGCCCTACGCTGTGATCCTGTCGGCTAATAAACCTTCTGTTTTACACTGGCTGAGAGTCACGGCTGACTGCGGAGTTGGGGGGCAGGGCCCTCTGGCAGCCCCAGGACCCCGCCCAAGTGGACTCGTTGCGGGAAGCGCACAGTGGGGCAGGGGAGGCTGGATGCTCTAGGGTCAGACCCAGGAAGGTGAAGCCGTGTGAGCTCTTTGCCCTGGGGACAGTCTGCTCCGAGAGAGGAGACTTCACCAGAGCCCTGCCCAGGTGTGTAGGGAGCAGCTCCAGGGCATTGCCCGGGGCGTCCATGATGGGGTACAACGGTGCGGAGGAGGGGAGGGAAGGGGGTACAGCCAGGAAGCGGGGGAGGGGGTATGGCCAGGAAGCGGGAGAGGGGGTACGGCCAGGAAGCGGGAGAGGGGAAGGAAGGGGGTACGGCCAGGAAGCAGGGGAGGGGGTACGGCNGGGGGGGGGGGTTGTGACGAACTGGGCCTGTTCTCACTGTGGTCTGTGAATGCTGACAGGGGAGTGTGCTGGGATAGTCTGCATTGGGGGATGGGAGTCTGCCCAAAGGCGCATACCTGAATGTGTAACACGAGAACCCAGGAAGGGGTTTTAGGCCAGGCGACTCCTTAGCCCGGGAAACTGAACAAAGGCTGTGGGAGGGGTCGCTGAGAGGGGAGTGCTGGAAGCAGGCTGGAGAGATGGCTGGGAGGCAGAGATGGCTCTGACCCCCCAAACTGAGGGGGGCTGGGATGCCCTGGGACCCCAAGCTGGACCTAACTGAGGGGGGGCCCTGTTGTCTGTGCCTGCAAGACTTGTCTTGGACTGTATTCCTGTCATCCAAATAAACCTTCTGCTTTACTGGCTGGCTGAGAGTCATGGTGAATCGCAGGAAGCCGGGGGTGCAGGGCCCTGAGTCCCCCAATACTCCGCGACAGGGGTATGGCCAGGAAGCGGGGGAGGGGAAGGAAGGGGGTACAGCCAGGAAGCGGGGGAGGGGATATAGCCAGGAAGCGGGGGAGGGGAAGGAAGGGGGTACGGCCAGGAAGTGGGGGAGGGGGGTACAGCCAGGAAGCGGGGGAGGGGAAGGAAGGGGGTACAGCCAGGAAGCGGGGGAGGGGGTATGGCCAGGAAGCGGGGGAGGGGAAGGAAGGGGGTACAGCCAAGAAGCGGGGGAGGGGATATGGCCAGGAAGCGGGGGAGGGGAAGGAAGGGGGTACGGCCAGGAAGCAGGGGAGGGCCGGGAGAGCAGCATTGAGCTGTAGGCCCAGGAGGACAAAGGCTGTGCAGGGTTATGCCCCTTGTGCCCCCAGCCCGGCACCTCCCTGCAGGGGGCTGAGCTGCCCCACGGCCCTGGGGGTCCACAGTGCAGCCGGGCAGATTGCCAGGTGCTGGCACAGCCACGCCCACCACTGGTGCCGCCCCAGGGCAGAGGAGCTGGGCAGACGGGGGCCCGGGCCGGAGGAGCCGGGCAGACGGGGGGCCCCAGGGCCAAGGAGCTGGGCAGACGGGGGTTGGGGAGGGGCTCCTGGGCAGATGGGGGGCCCCAGGCCGGAGGAGCCGGGCAGACGGGGGCCCCAGGGCCNGGAGCCGGGCAGACGGGGGGCCCCAGGCCGGAGGAGCTGGGCAGACGGGGGCCCCAGGGTTGAGGAGCCAGGCAGACGGGGGCCCCAGGGCCGAGGAGCCAGGCAGACGGGGGTTGGGGAGCGGCTTGGCCCGGCTCCGGGCAGGGAGATGCTGGCACTCCAGGCCCCAGAGCGGTGCTGCCGGCGGGTGCCCGAGGCCAGCGGGGGGCACTCACCTGTGTAGCCGGGGTTGCAGTTGCAGATCACCTGGCGGGAGCGGCTGTCCTGGCGGCAGGAGGCGGCGAAGTGGCGGGTGCTGCCAGGCCCGTCGGGGCAGGGGCAGGGCCGGCAGCGCTCCCCCGAGGCCAGTGTGGGGTTCCCGTAGTGGCCAGCTGCGCATCTGTGGGGGGAGGCAGTGAGAGCCCGGGGGCAGCCCAGACAAGAGCACCAGGCCCCCCAGCCCTGGGAACACCTGACTGCACCCCTTCCCCGAGGGGGGCCCATGTGGCCTCGCCCCACCCTCCCTTCCTGCCGCTCAACAAGTCAGAGCCCCTGTCCCACGGAGCCAGCACCAGCCGGGGTATGAACCGTCCGTGTAACTCTGTGCCCAGCTGTGCCGCAGAAGGGCGCGGGGTGGATTGACCCATGTCGCAGGGGAGTTTTACTGGGACTGGCTGCATGGGGGTGGGAGACACTCCGTGAGGGACGATTAGGGTTACCATATTT
>NC_048304.1:1209337-1212654 GCF_013100865.1 Trachemys scripta elegans | reverse complement strand
GGGAGGGGAAGTGCCCGGCCGGTATTTTTCCCGGACATGTTCGGCTTTTTGGCAATTCCCCCCGGACAGGGGTTTGATTACCAAAAAGCCGGACACATCCGGGAAAAAACAGACATATGGTAACCCTAGGGACGATACCTGAGCACGTAACATGTGAACCCAGGTAGGGGGCTGGGGCCAGGTGACACCTTCTACCCAGGAAACTGGACAAAGGCTGGAGGAGGAGCCGGATGGCGTGGCTGGAGGGGGTTTCAGTTTGGAGCTGGCTGGGAAATGGAGGGAGACCCAGGGCCGGGGTCTAGGCTCCCTGTCCCCCCAAGATGGACCGGACTGAGGGGTCCTGTTCTCTGTATCTAAAAGCTCTGTTTTGGACTGTGTTCCTGTCGTCTAATAAACCTTCTGTGTTACCGGCTGGCTGAGAGTCCCGGTGAATCGCAGGAGGTGGGGGTGCAGGGCCCTGACTCCCCCATACTTCCTGACACCAGCCCCTTGGCACTGCCACCCATTGGGGGGGGGGGAACTGATGTTCTCCCTGGTACCACAGCCCCTGCCCCAGGAGAACCCGTCTGGCACCACAGCCCCCATCCTGGGAGAACCTGGCCAGCACTGTGGCCCCTGCCCCAGGAGAGCCCCTGGCACCGCGGCCCGTCACCTCTGGCATCTGTCGCCATCCGTGTGGTCGCGGCAGTGCAGGCAGCTGCCGGTCCGTGGGTCGCACTCCTCCGAGTGCCCATTGCACTGGCAGGGCTGGCAGTGGGGGAAGCCCCAGGAGCCAGGCTGGCAGCGGTCGCAGCGGGGCCCAAAGGCGCCCGGCCGGCAGGGGCACTGCCCACTGAAGCTGTCGCAGAAGCTGCTCAGGGCCCCGTCACTGTTGCACTGGCAGGCTGCAAGGGAGAGGCCGTGAGAGGGGCTGGGCACTGCCCGGGCACTGCCCACCCAGCCTGGCCAGAGCCCCAGGGCACTCACTGGGGTACAGGGCAGGTGGGAGAGATGCCCCCAGTGCAGAATCCATCTCCTGGGAACCAGGGACCCTCACCCCAGAACAGAGTCCCCCAAACCGATGTGAGGGGAAGGCCTAGGACCTGTCCTCTGGGGAAGCCTGTTGGGGGAGAGGCAGGGAGCCCTGGGCTGGGGAGGGGTGGTCATGGCGAGGTGCCCCCATTGGGGGAGGGATGGGCAGGACAAGGGTGGGGAGCCCTGGGCTGGGGAGGGGTGGTCAGGGCGAGGGGGGGAGCTCT
Organism: Trachemys scripta elegans; assembly: GCF_013100865.1. Lineage (NCBI taxonomy): Eukaryota > Metazoa > Chordata > Testudines > Emydidae > Trachemys > Trachemys scripta. The sequence continues at coordinate 1,211,416 of NC_048304.1, read as the reverse complement.
CATCAGGGGAGGGGTGGGCAGGGCGGGGGTGGGGCGCCCTTATCGGGGGAGGGGCAGGCCTCACTCACCTCGGCATCCGCTGGGCCCAAAGCCAAAGGTGCCCGGGGAGCAGTGGTGGCAGCGACGCCCCGTCACGCTGGCCTTGCACTGGCACTGCCCCCCGTTGGGCTCGCACTCAGCGCTCAGCGAGCCCTGGGGGTCGCACAGACAGGCTGGGGGCAGACAGACAAGCGCGTGACCCATGGGCAGAGGGACGGGGGCACTTCTGCACAGGCATCCCAGCCCAGGCACCGGGTGCACCCCCCTCCCTGGAATACTCTGGAACTGGGGACCCCCCCAGAATACACTGCCTGGAACTGGGGACCCCCCAGAATACACCAGTGTGACAAAGTGGGAATGTTCATAATGTTTTCTCTGACTACTGTGTGGGTGCCTCAGTTTCCCCTGTGCCTTTCTTAAGTATCTAGGTGGGGGGATCAGGGTGTGTGATTGTTGCAGAGCCTTAGAGGTCCCCTGTGATACTGTCTGGACAGAGAATGGCCGGCAACTCTGTCTCCTGGCAACTGATGGCCTGGGCCCGCCCCTGCAAAGGTGCCAACTGAAGGTGTTGGAGAACAAAGAGATCAGGTGACCTCCTGGCCTGGGAAAGGAAAAAAGCCCAGAGGCAGAAGGGCTGGAGAGTTTTCAGTTTGGGGGTGGCTGGGGATGGGGAGTGAGGGCAGATGGGGGTGTCTGGCTCACTGCCCCCAAAATGGACCCGGCTGAGGGGTCCCGTTCTCTGTACCTACAAGCTCTGTTTTAGACCATGTTCCTGTCATCTAATAAACCTCTGTGTTACTGGCTGGCTGAGAGTCACGTCTGACTGCGGAGTTGGGGGGCAGGGCCCTCTGGCTTCCCCAGGACCCCACCTGGGCGGACTCGCTGTGGGAAGCGCACGATGGGGCAGGGGAGGCTGGGTGCTCCGAGCTCAGACCCGGGAAGGTGAAGCCGTGTGAGCTTCTTGCCTGGGGACAGTCTGCTCCGAGAGAGACTTTACCAGAGCCCTGCCCAGCTTCGTAGGGAGCAGCTCCAGCATCGCCCGGGGACTCCGTGACAACCACCCAGACCCGGAGACCCCCCCAGAATACATTGCCCGTAACCGGGGACCCTCCAGAATACAGTGTCTGGAACTGGGGACCCCCCTCGATATAGACCACCTGAAAACCCCACCCCCCACCCCAGAACCAGGCCAGCAGACAGCAAGCATCTTTCCCATCCTGGGACTGGCTGGCGCTGCCCAGGGAGCGCATGGCAGACGGGGCACTCACGCAGCGCCCCCCCATGGATGATGGCTGACATGCTGGTGAGCAGGCTGGTACACACGTCGCTGGTGGGCGCCTTGCCCACAGCCCAGGCGTGCTGATCACAGCGGTACCGCTCGAAGGCCTCCCTGCGCCCCATGGCGCCTGCGTCGCCCGCGATGAACATCTCCATGGAGGAATAGCGCGGCACCAGCACCAGCTGGAGGGAAGAGAGGTCAGCCAGCACTGGGGCACACAACTGGGCCTGGCCTGGCCCTCCCTCGGCATGGCCCTGTCCTACCGGCACACAGCCAGGCCTGGCATGGCCCTGTCCCCCGCCCCCGTACACGGCCCTGTCCTACCGGCACACAGCCGGGCCTGGCACGGCCCTGTCCCCCACCCCCCTGCACGGCCCTGTTCTACCGGCACACAGCCGGGCCTGGCCTGGCCCTCCCCCTGCACGGCCCTGTCCTACCGGCACACAGCCAGGCCTGGTACGGCCCTGTCCCCCGCCCCCGTGCACGGCCCTGTCCTACCGGCACACAGCCGGGCCTGGCACGGGGGCGGGGGACAGGGCCGTGCCAGGCCCGGCTGTGTGCCGGTAGGACAGGGCCGTGTAGGGGGGCGGGGGACAGGGCCGTGCCAGGCCTGGCTGTGTGCCGGTAGGACAGGGCTGTGCAGGGGGGCGGGGGACAGGGCCGTACCAGGCCTGGCTGTGTGCCGGTAGGACAGGGCCGTGCAGGGGGAGGGCCAGGCCAGGCCCGGCTGTGTGCCGGTAGAACAGGGCCGTGCAGGGGGG
>NC_048304.1:1203156-1204943 GCF_013100865.1 Trachemys scripta elegans | reverse complement strand
CCCACCAGGCCCCACCCAGCCTGACCCCTGCCTGGCCCCACCCCACCGGCCAAGCCCCACCCAGCCTAACCTGCCCAACCCCAGCCCGGCCCCACCCCACCCACCAGGCCCCGCCCAGGCCGACCCCTACTCAGCCCGGCCCGACCCACCTAACCCACCAGGCCCCGCCCAACCTGACTCACCTGACCCCAACCAGTCAGCCTAGGCCCTGCCCCCTGGTGTGACGGAATACTGTGGGTGTGCCTCAGTTTTCCCTGTCTGTTACTCAAGTGTCTAGGGGGTGGGTTAAGGGTGTATAAGCCCCAGGAAGGGGGTCTAGTGGGGCAGCCCTCAGGCACCCCCGGCCAGTGACACACCCTGGGGAGCTGAGGCAGCAGCCGTGGAGCGGCGTTGCCCGTAAGGCTGGCACTCACCAGGCACTGGTCACAGCTTCGGCCGGTCACCAAGCGCTTGCAGAAGCAGTTGCCGCTGACGGGGTCGCACTGGGTCCCATCCGACACTGTCCCCTGGGGGTGGCACTGGCAGCCTGACATGGAGAATGGGTGAGAGGGTGGCACTGGCCAGCACCACCCCACAGCCCTCACCCCCCCTGCCCCCACAGCGCCCCCTGCTGCGAGCCCCCCCAGCCAGCCCCCTGTCCTGCCCCCCCCGCCCCCTCTGCTGGGAGCCCCCCCAGACAGCACCCTGCCCCACCTCCCAGCGCCCCCTGCTGTAAACTCCCCCCACAGCCAGCCCCATGTCCTGCCCCCCAGACCCCTGCTGGGAGCTCCCCCCAGAGCCCTCACCCCACCCAACTTCCCCGAGCGCCCCCTGTTGGCAGAGGCAGGAATGGCAGCTGGCCATGTGGCTGGAGATACCCACGCTGGCAGCCCTGGGGGTTGTCCCCGCTGAGCCCGAAGAACCCCGGCTGGCACTGGTCGCAGCGTGGGCCCCGCGTGTGCTCCTTGCAGCGGCACTGCCCGGCCAGGAGCCCCAGCGCCGGGTCGTCGTGGGCATCGCAGATCCCACCGTCCAGGGCGCCAACTGGGTCACAGTCACAGGCTGCGGAGCCCCAAACAGACAGAGTCAGACGGGCCCAGCACCCCAGGCCCTGCCCTCCCCCACGGGAAAGGCCTCCCTGCCCCCCTACCCGAGACAGGGCTCAGTTCTCCACCCACGGCCCTGGGGCCCCTCACCTCGGCAGGCCCCGGGGTCCCGCAGGTCCCGGCTGGGGTCCCTGTAGTAGAAGGGTTTGCAGAGCTGGCAGCTGCGGCCCATGGTGTTGTGCTGACAGTCGTCACAGACGCCCCCGCTGGTGTTGCCCGTGGCCAGGTACACGGCCATGTCGAAGTGGCACCGGCGCGAGTGCTGGTTACAGTTACACCCTACGAGATACCGGTTGTCGTCCGGTAACCCCAGCCACGCCGCCCGGCCTCCAGCCATGCCGTCCAGACCCCAGCCATGCCGCCTGGCCCCCAGCCACGCTGCCTGGTGCCCATCCTGGCCCCCAACCACGCTGTCCAGACCCCAGCCACGCCACCCATCCCCTGGCCACGCCGCCTGGCCCCCAGCCACGCCGTTCAGACCCCAGCCATGCCGCCTGGCCCCCAGCCACGCTGCCTGGTGCCCATCCTGGCCCCCAACCACGCTGTCCAGACCCCAGCCACACCGCCCGGCCCCCGGCCATGCTGCCGATCCCCTGACCCAGCCCCCAGCCCTGCCACCTGGCCCCAGCCACACTGTCCAGCCCCCAGCCATGCCCCCACAAGCCCAGCCCCCAACCATGCCGCCCGGTCCCCAGCCACGCC
>NC_048304.1:1194496-1199797 GCF_013100865.1 Trachemys scripta elegans | reverse complement strand
CTCGGGCCCCGGACCAGACGCACCCCGGGGGAGCAGGCCCAGCCCAGCATGGCCCCTCGCCCATTAGCTGGGAGGTTTGGAAGGAAAAGCTCCCAGGTTTGAGCGTCTCCCCCGGGGAGAAGGGACGTGGTTGGGGCTGAGCCGTCCCCCAAAGCGCCCAGGAGGAGACGGGGAGACCGGGCTGGCAAGGAGAAAATGCAGCTTCTGGTTCGGCTACTGACTTCCCGGGCCAGCGGGGAAACAGGCCCAGACGACCGAGCAGCCGAGTGCCAGGCGCTCCGAGCCCGGCTTCCACCGGCCTCTCCCCGGGCCCCCAGGGAGCCTCTGGATCCACAAAAAGAAGAACAGGAGTACTTGTGGCACCTTAGAGACTAACAAATTTAAATTTGTTAGTCTCTAAGGTGCCACAAGTACTCCTGTTCTTCTTTTTGCGGATACAGACTAACACGGCTGCTACTCTGAAACCTGTCATCTGGTTACACAGAAGGTGGGTGAAGAAAAACACATAGGGTGGGCGGGTGGGGCCAGGTTTCCTTTCCCCTTGTTGTTTGGGATCGAGCTGGAGCCGGTGGAGGTGACGTCCTCTGGCTTCCTCCTTTGTCTGGTCAGGACGGCCCTCGGGACTGGGACTGGGATTGGGATCGGGTTGGCCCTCGGGACCGGGACGGCGAAGGCCCAGTGACGTTACGGCGAAGCTGGGGTCCCAGGACATGGAGGGGATGAAGCTGACACCAGGAGCCAGGTTTTCCCCCAGCATCTCTCTTGGAGGACCCCAGAGGAGAGCTGGGGGAAGCCCCATTTCCCACCCCTGATGGGGACTCACTGATTTCCCGCCTCTCCTCTTCTCGTTCCCATGCGAGAGCTCAGCAGGACTGACCCCCAGTGCCTCTGCCCAGTCGCTCTCGGGGAAACATCCACGCCCCGCGCAGGATCTCAAAGGCTCGCGGTCAGCGCAGCATTCGCCCAACCCCCGGACACGGGCCAAGGCCAGGCGGGGCCACGTCCAAGGCCCCCCACTCACCTCCCCCTCGCTGGACGGCTCGATGTCCGAGTAGCGGGACTCGCAGATGACATCGTCCACCCTGCGCAGGGGCGCGGGGGCAGCACTGGGGAAGGCCGAGGCGCAGTCATAGGCGAAGTAGCGATAAACCTGCCAGGTGCGGCCGAAATCCGCCGAGCGCTCGACCAGCATGGCCGCCGGGCGGAAGGTCTAGGGGGAGAGACATGGGGGAGCTGGGTGCCCTGCAGCATGGCACTGGCGGGGCGTCGGGGAGGGGGTGAGCCCACAGGGTGTCGGGAGAGGGGTGTGTGCCCCCAGCATGGCGCGGGCGGGGTGTCAGGGGAGGGGAGTGAGCCCCCAGGGTGTCAGGGGAGGGCAGTGAGCCCCCAGCATGGCGAGGGTGAGGTGGGGCATGGGGACATGCGAAGGAACAGGGCGGGGAGCTCCCAGGAGGATGGCGTGTCCCCCATGTCCCGGGGAGGACGGGTCTGGGCGAGGGGCCCCATGCCCGCAGGAGGGTGTCCTGGCCCCGCAGGACGCCCCAGGCTCGCCCCAGACAGGGACCCACCTTGAAGGTCATGATGAGGTGGGTGAAGTGGAACTCGGCCTCCAGGTCCAGGCGGATGGTGACGTGCTCCACGCCTGCGGAGACGGGGCTGTGAGCTCTGTGGGGTCGGGCCCCGGGGTGTCCTCGGGGGCATCTGTCCCAGGCACTGGTGCTGCTGTGGGGCCGGGGCAAGGCCCCCTCGGATCCTGGTCGCTGCCAAGGACTTGGCCGCCTCCGCCTGGCAGGGGGCCCGGCGGCAAAGAGCCAGGCCAGAGTGGGTCCGGCCAGTGAGTCAGCACTTCCCTGCGTGGGAGGGAAGGGAAGGACAGGGCCCCAGGGACCCCCAGACCCACACAGCCGCTGCAGCCGGCCCCATGGGCCCCATGCTGGCAGCCGGCCCCTCTCCTGGCTAGGGGAACATGGGCCATATGGAGTCGGAGCCTGGCCTGTCTCTGCGGTGGGGGGACCCCATGGCCCAGCCCCGCGAGGGGCTGGATGGGGATGGCTTGGCCCAGGGGGGCAGAGCGGGTCAGGGCTCCTGAGGGAGCGGGCAGAGCCCAGCCCCACATACACGGGCCAGGCAGTCTAGGAAATGGGGCTCTCTGCAAGGGAGCTGGGGGCCACGTCGGGTGACAGGGCAGGGCCTGGGGGCAGGGCTGAGGGGCAGAGGGGCTGAGTCAAGCAGGGGGTGGGGCACTGAGCCAGTGGCGGGGCTGAGTCAGAGTGGGGTGGCCTGGGGGGGGGGGCGGGGGGGGGAGCCGGGGGGGGGGGGCTGGGGCGGGGCTGGGGGCAGGGGGACTGAGCCGGGAGGGCTGTGGGGCTGAGCCGGGGGGCTGAGCCAGGGGCAGGGCGGGGCTCACCGTTCTCCGACTGCCACCAGGCCTTCCTGCGGTGGGGGAGGAAGGAGGGGACGGCGTTCTCGATGCGGTGGCTGACGGGGTTGGTCAGGGGGGAGTAGGGCCGGCGCGAGTCACACACAAAGCACTTCTTCTCCTCCTGCAACAGAGCCGCTTAGCGTGCCCCCCACCGCCTGGCACCTGCCCCACTGCCTGCCCCAGTACCTCCCGCCCCACAGTGCCCTGCACCGCTTCCCCCTCCCCAATGCCTGCCCTAGGCCCCTGCCCCAGCGCCCCCCGCCGCCTGGCACCCGCCACCTCCCCCACCCCACTGCCTGCCCTAGGCCCCCCACCCCAGCGCCCCCTGCCGCCTGGCACCTGCCGCCTCTCCCACCCCACTACTTGCCCCAGCATCCCCCACCCTGCAGTGCCCCCCACCCCACAGCACCCCCGCCCCACCTGCAGGTGGCTGACGATGCAGTAGGGCTGGGGTCCCTGCAGCCCGCATGTGGAGGAGGCTTTCAGCCGCTCCGCTCGGCCCACAAGCAGGTCCCCGGTGACTGGGTGGCAGCTGCCCATGGAACAGCCATGCGGGGGCTCGGGGTGCTGGCACAGGCCCCCCCCCAGCACTGTGGAGAGAGGTCAGAGCTGAGAGGGGAGCAGCTCTGGGTTGCCCCAGCAGGGAAGTGCGGGGTCTGCACCCCACCCCGGGCGAGGGAGCTGGGGGTCCGTGCCCTGTCCTGGGGCAGTGGGGCACCTCCCTGCCAGCCATGGAGGACAGTGGGTCCATGCTGCTTCGCCTTCCTGGGGAGCCCAGGGCTCCCAGCTGCCTTTGCTTGGGGACGGGGGGGAGGGCGGTGCCCCAGCATGGGACAGGGGCTGCCCTGGTGGGGAGTATGCATGGGGCGGAGGGGGGCTGCCCTGGCACTGTGGGGGTACAGGCACTGATGGGCACCGGGACCGCGCTGCTTCCCTTTGTTCTGCCATCACCCAGGAACTGGGGCTCCCTGGCGCAGAGCAGGGCCGGAGCCGGGGCGGGCGGTCACACAGACGGGGGTGGGGGCTGTGCCGAGGGTTTGGCTCCAGGCTGCTCTGAGCCCCCCCTTGGCCACCTGCCCCTGCCCCTCAGGCAGGGCCAGGAATGGAACAGGCCGAGCCTCTTCCGCTGGCCGGGGCGGAAACAGCTGCCAGCTAGAAATAGCCGGGTCCTTGCCCAGCCGGGCAGGCAGCCAGGGGAGGGGTGTCTTTGGGGGTGGGGGCTGCTGCCTACCGCAAGGCCCTGAGTCTGCGTCCCAGGGTCCCAGGGCCCCGACCGTGCTGCCCCAAGCAGGGCACCGGCTGCCCAGCCAGGAAGAGGGACCAGGACAGGAGGTTGCCGGGCCAGGAACCCAGGAGTCCGGGCTCCCTCCTCCCCAACCTGCGACGCTACTGCTCATGGGGAGGGCTGCAGAGGAGCTTGGCCCTCCGTGCCCCAGCACACTCCCTGCCCTCCAGCTGGGGGGCTGCTCACCCTGCCCCCCCCACCTCCAGGGCAGGCTGCGTTCTGGGCACCCAGCCAGCTCCGGCCAGCCCCCTCCCCCGCCCCATCCCCTGCCCCATCCCCTACCACTGAGCTTCAAAGACAGATGAGAACCGGCTGCCCTGGGGTGTGGCCTCCCCACCGCCCCCCAGCACGGGCACAGCATGCACCCCTCCCCCCAGGTCATGGCAAGGAGGCAGCACACAGGCAGCCCGGCAGCATTCTGGTGCTTTATCGAACTCTGGGACCAAACTGGGGGCGAGGGGTGGCTGGCAGCTGGCACTGGGCACAGAGTAACAAGGGAGTGGTGGCAGAGGGGCAAGGCAGAGGGCACAGCTGGGACTGGACCCAGGAGTCCCGGCTCAGGGAACAGGCCCAGGGCTCACCCCAAAGGCCTGCAGCTCCTCCCCGCCCCTCAGCTCCCTGCAGGGGATGGGGCCAGGCCCTGGGGGGGACAGGCCAAAGATGAAGCACGAGCCCCAGGAGTGCCAGCGGGGAATGACTCGGCGCGACCCCCACCTGGTAGCCCCACCGCAGCCCCCACTGCCCCCTGTCTGGGCGGTGCCCCATGCGGGTGCACAGGGGGGAGGGCATGTGTCATCTGCACAAGGGCCACGGGGACTGGGGGCCCACAGGACCTGGGGGGATGGGGGGATGGGCAACTGAGGGGCAGGGGCCAGGGGAGGAGCTGCCCTGCCCCAGATGTTCCAGGAACCCCCCACCCTCTAGCCAACCTACAGCTTTCCTACCCCCCCCCCAGGAGACAGCGCATCTGGGGCGGGGCGGGGCGGGGCCAGGCTGCACATCTGGGCGGGGCGGGGCCAGGCTGGGCATCACTCAAGGCCCCTTGGCTCCCGGTGCCTCCCCGGGACTCACCTGCCAGCAGCCAGACCCACAGCCTCATCGGGGCAGCCTCGGGTCCCGCTCGTCCTTCGCCCCAGGCTCCTCTTCACCCTGCGGGAGAAGCCGGTGAGCGGGGCCGGGCCGGGCCGGATCGGATCCCCGCTTCCCCCGGGGACGCGCCCACCCGGCCCCGCTCCCCTGCCCGGCTCGGCCCCGCTCACCTGCCCGGCCCGGCTCGGCTCGGCTCGGCCCCGCTCTGCCCGGCCCGAAGTTGGCGAAGTTGGCGAGCGGCCGGAGGGAAAGTGCGGGGCGGATTCGCCGCTGGGATCCGGGGCCGCGGCCAGGGGAGGAGCCGGCCGGGGGCTCCCGGGGGCGGCGCCTCGTAGGGGGGCCAAAGGGAAAACGGGACCCCCGGCTGCTCCCCCCCCGGCCCGTTCCCGGCCCCGGGGCTTCAGAAAGGGCCTGTCCCGGCACGTGCCAAGGGGCCCCGTGCGGCCCGGCAGCGGCGTGTCCCGGGGCAGCGGGGGGCGCAGTGGGGCTGGAGGGGGGGGGGGGC
>NC_048304.1:1193663-1194458 GCF_013100865.1 Trachemys scripta elegans | reverse complement strand
GCCGGCCCGGGGGCGGGCGGGGGGCCCCGGGGGGGGCGGGGGGGGGGGGGGCCGGGGGGGGGGGGGGGGGGGGGGGGGGGGGGGGGGGGGGGGGGGCGCAGGCAGGGACAGTTCCCCTGCAGGCAGCCGCCGGCCCCGCCCCGGGAGCCCAGGCCAGGTGCTGGAACTGGGGGTACAGCACCGCTGGCGTGGCGCGTTTCCATCCTATCGGGGTTTGCAGTTTGGTTCCCCGGCTCAGCCCCGTACACATCGCTCCAGCGACCCTGGTCAGCAGGCGCAGCCCAGGGGAGCTGCCAGGCAAAGACGCGGGGAGCCGGCGGGCAGAGACACGGGAAGCTGCTGGGCATAGATGTGGGGAACCGGCGGGCACGGCCCCAGGGAGCCAACGGGCGCGTGCCCAGGGTAGCCAGTGGGCACGGCCCCAGGGAGCTGCCAGGCACAGATGCGGGGAGCCGCCGGGCGTGGCCCCAGGGAGCTGCCGGGCACAGAGGTGGGGAGCTGCCGGGCACAGGCCCGGGCAGCCGGCAGGTGCAGGCCCAGGGGAACTGCCGGGCACAGACATGGGAGCCAGTGGGCGCGGCCCAGGGGAACTGCCGGGCACAGACGTGGGAGCCAGTGGGCGCGGCCCAGGGGAACTGCCGGGCACAGACGTGGGAGCCAGTGGGCGCGGCCCAGGGGAACTGCCGGGCACAGACGTGGGAGCCAGTGGGCGCGGCCCAGGGGAACTGCCGGGCACAGACGTGGGGAGCCAGTGGGCGCGGCCCAGGGGAACTGCCGGGCACAGACGTGGGGAGC
>NC_048304.1:1181566-1193579 GCF_013100865.1 Trachemys scripta elegans | reverse complement strand
GGCGTGGGCCCAGGGGAGCTGCCGGGCGCAGACGTGGGGAGCCGGTGGGCGCAGAACAGGGGAGCTGCCGGGCGCAGACGTGGGGAGCTGCTGAGTACAGACGTGGGAGCTGCTGGGCACAGATGTGGGGAACTGGTGGGCGCAGGTCCTGGGCCTCAGCTCCTGTCCAGGCGGCTCCGGCTTTTCCCCCGCGCTGGCAGGGCCGGGCTGGAATGCACGTCCGGCGGGGGGTGGGGGCTGCAGGACAGACGCTGGCAGCCAAGGCCGGATTACAGTCAAGGGTGGCTGGGCCAAATCCCGCCCCCACCCCACCCGCTACAGCCCAGCTAGTGGGTTTGGGAAGCTGCTTCCTCAGGCCCCCCCTCCCCAGTGAGCCTGTCTCTGCGCCCAGCCAGGGGTCCCTGTAGAGCCAGCCCCAATGCCCTGCCACAGAGCCAGCTGCAGCCGCGCAGTGGGCAAAGGGTCCCTGTAGAACCAGCCCCACCCCAGAGGCAGTCGCCTCAGTGCCGAACAAGGGGGTTTGGTGAACTAATGTGGCACTGATCGCTCGGTTCAGCCTCACCTCTGGGCCCCTAACTACACAGTGGCCCCCGCCGGCTTCACACTGTCCCCCGCCCCGTGCCAGGGGGCTGGTGCTGCCCTGGCTGGCTGCAACATATGTGGGGCGGGGGCTGGATATTCTCATTACAAAGAGCAGCAGCGAAGTGGATCCCAGCTTTGCCAGCCGCTGTTGTCCTTGGGGGTCAGTGTTAACCCCCGTGGTGCTGGATGGGGCTGCCCTGGGCTATTGGCTCAGACTGGCAGCAGGCCCAGGCAGGCCGTGCGGCACCGGCCGCGCTTGGGCAATGGCCGCTGGGTCTGGGCCCCAGTAAATATCCCTGCTCGGAGCTGCTCCATTCATGGGCCCTGCTCAGCACCGATTCGGGGCCCTGGCCGGCCTGTGACCCCTCCCTGGAAGGGGGGAGCATGGTGGCATCCCGCAGCGATGCAGCTCATGCTGCCTGCAGGGATGTGGGGACTCTGCAGGCTGCCCTTGGTGGGCACAGCTTGGGCAGCTCAGTCCTTGGGCAAGGCAGCCTGACCCCCATGCCAGGCCCGGCCCTGCCCACCCCGCTCACGCCGGCCCAAGCAGGCCCAAGCCCTCGCCCTGGAAGCAGAAGGGCCCAGCCCAGAGCTTCCCTGGTTCCCCCTCAGGAATGGACAAGCTCTTGGGCTTTGGACCCTGCTCCTGCGTGGGCCCGGGGCTGTCCTGCTGCTGGGGCTTTGGGGTCCTGCCCCGGCACTCCCCAAGCAGTGATTGCCCCAGTCCTGGGCCAGCCTCTGGCCCTGCCACCAGCCAGGCTGCCCCACGGCACCTGCCTCCCTTGGGCGAATCGGACTCCCCCACGCTGGAGGGGCTCGGAGCGGCCTGGGGAGGAAATGTGCTGGGGCAAAGAGGGGAGGCTCAGCCCTGAGCGGGGGGCTCGGGCTGCCCCTGGACAGGGTGGGGGCAGGGTGTTCCAAGAGCCGGTTCCACCCCAAAAGGACCGTTCAGTCATTGAGCCTGACCCCCACCTAGTCCAGGGCGGAGCCCCGTGTCCAGCTCACAAGGGCTGCTAGCTCTCGGCCAGCCCCTCGGGGTACAAACCTCTGGCTGGGGGAGCCGGCCCGGGGACAGATCCGCTCCCTGACTGTGTCTGCCCTGAGCTCCTTGCACCCCCTGCTGGCCGCTGCTCCCTGGGGGCGCTGACGGACCGGGACAAGGAACCGTTCCCCGGACCTGCTGCCCAGCTGTCACGGAGTATTGGGGGACTCAGGGCCCTGCACCCCCGGCTTCCTGTGATTCACCATGACTCTCAGCCAGCCAGTAAAGCAGAAGGTTTATTTGGATGACAGGAATACAGTCCAAGACAGGTCTTGCAGGCACAGACAACAGGGCCCCCCTCAGTTAGGTCCAGCTTGGGGTCCCAGGCATCCCAGCCCACTCCCCTTGGGGGGTCAGAGCCATCTCTGCCCCCCAGCCCTCTCTCCCTGCCTGCTTCCAGCACTCTGCCTTCAGCGACCCCTCCCACAGCCTTTGTTCAGTTTCCCGGGCCCCGGAGTCACCTGACTTCCAACCCCTCTGGGTTCTCATGTTACAAGCTCAGGTATGTTCCCTCGGGCCGACTCCCATCCCCCGATGCAGACCATCCCAGTCACACTCCCCTGTCAGCATTCCCAGAGCCCAGCAAGAACAGTCCCAGTTCGTCACACCAGCCCAGTCCCGCTTGCCCAGGCCTCGGCTCCCCACAAAGTGCTGTCCCAAGCCCCTGCCATGTTCTCACCCTCTCCTGGGCGCATGGGCCCCAGATCTGGCTCGTGCCATGGGCAGGCTGGCTGGGTTTGGGACGGGGCCCGCGGGTGAAGGGGACACACCAGTGCCTGCAGGTGGGGCAGAGTCCGCATTGGCCTGTGACGAAGTGGGGTTTTATGCATCTGGTTATGTTGCATGTGAGATTTACTGTCCTATACCAATACGGTGTGTGCCTCAGTTTCCCTGTGTGCTGCACCATACTGCGGGGGTGGGAACTGGGTGTATGATTTTTCCTGAGGCCCTTAGGGCAGGTGAGGCTGCCCAACTGTTTGCACCTGTGTAACCTGAGACCCAGGAGGGGGGATGTGACCAGGTGACACCTTTGGCCCTGAAGCAGACAAAGAGAAGGGGGAGGAACAATGGGCCTGGCGGAGGTGGGGTGGCTGGAGGCTGGCAGTCTGCGTGGGGGGACTGGCAGCGGTGGAGGCCAGGCCGCCTGGCCCAGGATTCCCAAGAGGGACTTGGCTGAAAGTCACTGATTTCTGTGCTAACAAGCTCTGCCCTACGCTGTGATCCTGTGGGCTAATAAACCTTCTGTTTTCCCAGCTGGCCGAGAGTCACATCTGACTGTGGAGTTGGGGGACAGGACCTCTGGCTGCCCCAGGACCCCACCCGGGCGGACTCGCTACGGGAAGCGCACGGTGGGGCAGAGGAGGCTGGGTGCTCGGAGCTCAGACCCAGGAAGGTGAAGCTGTGTGAGCTTCTTGCCCTGGGGACAGTCTGCTCCGAGAGAGGAGACTCCCCCAGAGCCCTGCCCGGCTTTGTAGGGAGCAGGTCCAGAGCATCGCCTGGGGACTCCGTGAAAATTGGTGGCAGAGGTGGGATAAAATTGCACCCCATGGCCAGAGCATCCTGCAGTAAGTGACTGGGGAGCAGTAGAACGAAGGGGGATTAGCAGGCGGGCTGAAGGCTCCTAGAGGTGCGGTTCCAGGAGGCGGAGGTGCCTACGGCTTGACCCTGAGAGAGAGTGGACCCCTGCGAAGGGCTGTCACCCTGAAGCGGTTCCTCCCAGGGACCGTGGGGAGCGGAGAGCACAGGCTGTGAGTCCATGACCACGTGGGGACAGCGTGGAGACGGCCTGTAACCATCTCCTTAAGAAGGACGCCGTAGAGCTGTGCAGAGAGGGCTGCGCATTGGAAAGCTCACTAAGGCACAGCTGATTGTCGAGTTGGAAGAGGAGGATCGCTCTAAGGAGACCGTTCCTCACCCAGCTGGGGCCACGAGGGGCTGAAAGCAGCCAGGCAGCCNTTCCAGTTCTAGGAGATCTCCATTCATAAACTATCCCCTAGAACTGGAAGAGACCTTGAAAGGTCATTGAGTCCAGCCACCTGCCTTCACTAGCAGGACCAAGTACTGATTTTGCCCCAGATCCCTAAGTGGCCCCCTCAAGGATTGAACTCACAACCCTGGCTTTAGCAGGCCAATGCTCAAACCACTGAGCTATCCCTCCCTCCATCTTCCCGACCGAGTTCCCCATCGGTGGAGCTGAGACGGTTGGAGTTGGAAATGGAGCTGAAACTGAGGGCGCTGGAGGACAGTGAGAAGGAACGGCAGGACCGGGAGAGTCAGAGGGAGCATGAACTGGCGATGGCGGAGCTGAGAAGCAGAGAGATCCCTTCCGTGGTGAGTAGGGATGGGCCCGGGGGGCTAAGCCCGCAGGGACCACCGATATCAAAGTGCTGCCTCAGTTGAAGGAAGGGGATGATAGAGGCGCCTTCCTCACTGCCTTTGAGAAGGCTGCAATGTGCAGCAGGTTGACCCTGCAGACAGGCTTCGGCATCTCACCCCCTTACTGGGTCCCAAGACCACAGGGATGTTCATCCAGATGGATGGGGTGGAAGCAGGGGACTATGAACTGTTCACACTGGCCCTGCTGCGCAGGTTTGAGCTGACCCCCGAGGCGTACAGGAAACGGTTCTGGGGTGTGCAGAAGACCCAGGGGATGACCTATCTGGAACTGGCCATGCTGATGGGGTGAGTGAATGGGGCCGGGGCCCAGACCAAGGAGGATGTGATTGAACTGGTGGGGCTGGAGCGACTATATGAACTCTGCCCCCCTGAGCGGAGGACGTGGCTGGTGGACAAGAGGCCGAAGGACCTGCGCCGGGCAGGGCGTCTGGCTGACGAGTTTGTAGCCAGCAGGTCAGGATATGGAGTCCCAGGGGGACAGGCCCACGTCAGTGCAAAAGGGGGTCACCCAGGGGCTCCCCTGAAGGGAGTCTCGGATAAATCCCTCCCGAGAGGCACAGCCAGTACCGGAGCCGGCCAACCGGCCCCAGGGGACCAACGGGACCTGAGGTGAATTACTGTGGGCAGGGGGCCGCAGATGGGCCCGGTGCCAAAAGCTCAGGGACTGGATGAGCAAACCGAGCCCTCACAGGGTTACCTGGGCAGGGGCCCAGCCGGAGGAGGGGCTGGCAGTTTAGCAATGGCCCAAGGGGGAGGAGTCTCCCAGGCCAGCTCCTGGGGCGGTGGGATGCTTGGGATTCAAAGGTCTCAGTCTACCGGGTGGGCGTGGGGCGGCCACTGAGGACTGAGTGCCTCGTTCCCCTGGAGGTGGATAAGAAGCAGGTCACAGGGTCCTGGGATATGGGCACGGAGGTGACGCTGGTCCAGCCCGAGGTGGTGGCCCCAGACCGGGTGGTGCCCAACACCTACCTGACCCTGACGGGCGTGTGCAGACCCCCATTTAAGGTACCCGTGGCGAGGATACATCTGAAATGGGGGGTGAAGGAGGGGCCCAAGACATGGGGGTGCATCATCAGTTGCCAAGGTGCTGTTGGGGGGATGACCTGGCAGATTGGCCGGGCAGCCTCCAGAGCGCCCTAGTCATCACCCATAGCCAGAGCCAGTGAAGGGCTCTGCCCTGACACTGGGGGCGGTGCCCTGCCAGGGGTGCAGGTCTCTACCCCAGTGGGAAAGGAGCCACTGGGGACAGGACTTGGTGGGGCTGCGGCCTCGGGCCCAGCCACTGAGAGGGAGCAGATCCACACCCCTTCCCCAGACCGAGCTGCGGAAGGATCCCTCCCTAGAGAAGCTGAGGGAACTTGCTGGCCACAGCGTGATGACACCCCTGGGGGAAGGCTGCTGGGAGAGAGTCCTGCGGAAGAAGGAGTTCCTGTACCGAGAGTGGGCTCCCCCAGGGGAAGTGGAACCGTGGGGGATCAGGAGGCAGCTGGTGGTACCCAGAAGTATCACCCCAGGCTACTGTACCTGGCCCACGATGTCCCTCTCTCGGGACACCAGAGAATCCAGCGTCCCAGGCAGAGGCTGCTACGGAACTTTTACTGGCCTGAGGTCGCTGATGCTGTCCAGCAATACTGCAGGTCTTACGGGGGGGTGGGCTCCTGTCTCCTGAGACCCCTGCCAGAGGGTGAGGAAGGCCCAGGACAAGGGGAAAGCAGCTTTGAGGCCCCTGCCCATCATAGAGGAGCCTTTCCAGAAGGTGGCCGTGGACATAGTGGGGCCCCGCAGCAGGGGAGAAATACATCCTGGTGGTGGTAGATTTCACTACTCACTATCCCGAGGCAGTGGCCTTGTCCTCTATCGAGGCAGACACTGTGGCAGATGCCTGCTGACCATTTTCAGCAGAGTGGGGTTCCCCAAGAACGTCCTTACAGACCAGGGCTCCAATTTCACGTCAACTCTTCTCTGGTGCTTGTGGGAGAAGTGTGGGGTCCGGCACACCTGGGCCTCAGCCTACCACCCTCAGTCCAATGGGCTGGTGGAGAGGTTCAAGGGGACCCTAAAGATGCTGCTGAAAACCTTTAAGAACCAGCACCTGCAGGACTGGGACCAGTACTTCCCTGTATGCGAACAGCAGGTGAGGTAAGTGCCCCAGGAATCAAACAGGGTCTCTCCTTTCCAGTTGCTGTACGGGAGGAGAGTGAGGGGACCCCTGGACTTGGTGAGGGACGAATGGGAGGGGAAGGCCTCCCCCGATGGAGAATCAGTGGTGGAGTATGCACTGACCTTGCGGGAAAAGCTCGCTGAGCTCACGGACTTGGCCAACCTGGCCCTAGCCAGGGCCCAAGGGAAGCAGAAGGTCTGGTACGACCGCTCAGCGTGTGCCCGCTCCTATGCCACCGGGGACCAGGTGATGGGTCTCATTCCCCTGAGAAAGAACAAACTACAGGCTGCCTGGGATGGGCCCTTTAAGGTCATCAAGCAGCTGAATGAGGTGAAGGATGTGGTGGAGCTGTCTAACCGGGCTCACAGCCACCGGGTGAACCCGTACTGGGACAGGGAGAATTTGGTACTGGCCGTGTGTGGCCAGTGGGAGGAGCAGGGAGATGACCCCCTGGTGGATCTATTCCCTGAGACGGAGCCGGCCCTTCGCTGGAATCAATTCCCCTCTCAGACCCGCTAACCCCTGCCCAGCAGGCA
Organism: Trachemys scripta elegans; assembly: GCF_013100865.1. Lineage (NCBI taxonomy): Eukaryota > Metazoa > Chordata > Testudines > Emydidae > Trachemys > Trachemys scripta. Next base: position 1,186,861 of record NC_048304.1, on the reverse strand, counting down.
GAGATCCGAGGGGTGCTGGGTTCCTACCGGCAGCTGTTCTCCAACCAGCCTGGGCTCCCTAACCTGGCTGTTCCCCAGGTGGAGACAGGAGCCCACCTCCCCGTAAGATGCTCCCTGTTCCGGGTCACTGGAAAACAGCCCAGAACCTGGAGGGAGAGGTCAGTGACATGCTGGCTTTGGGGGTGATCCAGCTGTCTCTGAGTCCTTGGGCCTCTCCTGTGGTGTTGGTCCCCAAGAAGGACGGGTCAATCCGGTTTTGTGTGGATTACTGGAGGCTTAATGCCATCACCAAGTTCGATGCCTACCCCGGGCCTAGGCCTGATGAGCTCCTGGACAAGCTGGGGGGGCTCGTTATCTCACGACTATGGATCTCACCAAGGGCTACTGGCATCCGGATGCCCGACTGAAATCGGCTTGTATCACCCCTCTGGGGTTATACGAGTTCCTGGTCCTGCCTTTCGGCCTAAAGGGGGCACCTGCCACCTTCCAGCACCTGGTGGATCAGCTACTGAGGGGGATGGAGAATTTTGCACTGGCGTATATTGATGACATCTGTGTTTTTAGCCAGACCTGGGAGAATCGTGTGTCCCAGGTTAGACAAGTGCTGGGCCGGCTCCGGGACGCAGGTCTGACTATATAAAAGCAGTTGGGAAGTGCAAGGGGCGGATGTCAGAGGTGTTCTACCCGGGCTACAAAGTGGGGAGCGGCTGCCTAAAGCCAGAGCGGGCCCTGGTGGAGGTGATCAGAGACTGGCCGCTCCCCAGGCTAAAAAGCAGGTCCAGGCTTTCATTGGGATGGCGGGGCACTACTGGAGGTTCGTGCCCCACTTTAGCGCCATAGCCGGCCCCATCACCCAGCTATGCAAGAAGAAAAAGCCGGACAAGGTGGTCTGGACCGAGCAGTGCCAGGAGACTCTCTGGGCGCTGAAGGAAGCTCTGGTCAAGGGCCTGGTGCTGGTAAACCCAGACTTTGACAAGCCCCTTATGGTGTTCCCCGACAGACACGGGGCTGGGGGCGATGCTAATGCAGGTTGACGGAAAGGGGGAGAGACACCCCAGGAAGCTGCTGCCCCGGGAGCAGCACTATGCAGCCGTCGAGAAGCAATGCCTGGCCATGGGGTGGCAGCCGTATCTCTTTGGGCGGCGTCTCACCGTGTACAGCAACCACTTGCCCTGACGTGGCTACACCAGCTGAAAGGGGCCAATGCCAAGCTCCTGAGGTGGTCTTCAGCTTCAGGATTATGACATGGAGGTGGTCCACGTTAAGGGGAGTGCCAACGTTATAGCCGATGCTTCGTGCCAGATAGGGGGGCCGGAACTTCCCCAGGCCCCTGGCTAATGGGACCCCGTTCAGTTCGGTCTCAGAAGGGGGAGAGATGGGACGAAGTGGGGTTTTATTCATCTGGTTATGTTGCATGTGAGTCTTACTGTCCTATACCAATACAGTGTGTGCCTCGGTTTCCCTGTGTGCTGCACCATACTGCGGGGGTGGGAACTGGGGGGGTGAGTTTTGCTGAGGCCCTTAGGGCAGGTGAGACTGCCCCAACTGCCTGCATCTGTGTAACCTGAGACCCAGGAGGGGGATGGGACCAGGTGACACCTTTGGCCCGGGAAGCGAGACACAGAGAAGGGGGAGGGACAACAGGGGTTGTCGGAGGTGGGGTGGCTGGAGGCTGGCAGTCTGTGTGGGGGGACTGGCAAGGGGGAGGCCAGGCCGCCTGGCCCAGGATTCCCAAGATGGACTTGGTTGAAAGTCACTGATTTCTGTGCTAACAAGCTCTGCCCTACGCTGTGATCCTGTCGGCTAATAAACCTTCTGTTTTCCCGGCTGGCTGAGAGTCACGTCTGACTGCGGAGTTGGGGGGCAGGACCTCTGGGTGGACTCGCTGTGGGAAGCACATGGTGTGGAAGGGGTGTTGAATGCTCCGAGGTCAGACCCAGGAAGACAGTCTGCTCCGAGAGAGGGGGCTCTGCCCGGCTGCGTAGGGAGCAGCTCCAGCATCGCCCGGGGCCTCCGGGGCAGAGTGAGCATCGGGCCGCGGCTCCCTTTGGGTGCTGGGGCAGAGCCCGGCGCAGGCACGTGACACGGAGCAGCCGGGGGCACGGGCTCAGGCCTTTATTTGCAGAGTCCAGGGTTGCTACAGACGCTGGCTGGGGCAGAGCCTGGAGTCGCATGAGGGAGCCCCTGCCAGGTAGGGCCCGCACCTGGCTGCCCACTCACTCCCTAGCTCACTGCTGGGCCCCATGGCACTGCCCGCCCAGGAGCCCAGAGCATGCTGGCTGGCAGCTGGCACAGCCCATGGCCAGGGTGGGCACCGGCAGGGCACAGAGCAGGCTGCCAGCAGAACTCCTGGCTCCCCCTATGGGGGGCAAAGGGTATGGGGCTGTGCGGTGGCTGGGGCATCCCTGCCAGTGGAGGGGCCTGCATGCCAGCGCTGAGCCCCACGGCAGCACAGGCACTTGGCTCTGCCCTCCCTGTGAGGCATTGCCAGCCCCACCTGCTGGGGTGTGTAGGAGGGGCAGGAAATAATCCCATGACTGTCTGGGATGCGGGGGCAGGGGCCTCATCACACCATGAACCTGTGTCCCCAGGGGGGACCCTGTGGATGGGGGGGTGTCCTGGGGGGGCCCTGTTAGGGGTGTCTCTCTGCCCCAGGTCCCTGTGGAGGGGGAGGGTGTCCTTGGGGGGGCCCTGCTGGGGGTGTGTCTCTGTGCTGGGGGCCCTGCTCCCTATTTCGATTCAGGCAGAGAAGGGGGACGAATGGAACCCAAACCCCTCGGCCATTTGCCTAGTCTGCATTGCAAGGGGAAGGGGGCATGCACCGCTCCCCCAGGGGAGCCCCCAGCTGCTGCCAGCAGCCCACTGAGCCCTTCCAAGGGGGGCTAGTGCCCAAGGTCACAGGCCCAGCCCAGCAGGCATGGTCAGTCCCCAGCCCTGGGGGGGACAAGGCAGCCCGGCAGGGGAAGGGGGGAGCAGGACACTGCAGCCCAGCGGAGGAAGGCGCGGGGGTTCAGACTGGCAGTCCAGCCGGGGGGGTTCAGACTGGGGGGGGGGGGGGGGGCCACCGCGGGGGTCCAGCCTGGCTGTCCGGCCCGGCAGGCGGCATCCTGGCACTAGCAGGTGGCGTAGGCATTGGCCTTCTCCCTGATCTCCTCCAGCAGCCCAGAGACCCGTCTCTCCAGCGCCTGCAGCTGCGTGGCCTTGGCCTCCAGCACCTCCTCGCCGGCCTCGAAGCGCCGCTCCAGCTCTGCGGACAGGCGGAGACAGCGGTGAGCCCCCCGCCATGGACGGAGCACCTATGGGGACCCTGCCCCCCACGCCGGGCCCTCCGCACGCCACAGCCAGCCTGGCCCGCAGCCCCACGCGGCACGTGCCCATACCCCTCGCAGAGCACCCGTCTGAATGGGGCCCGCAGGGACCCTGGCGAGTGGGGCCGGGCACTGCTCCTGCCGCCCCCAGCCGTGCGCCCCGGGTACCTTCCAGCCTCCTCTGGCTGCCGCTGGCCTTGTCCAGAAGCTGCTGGGCGTCCTGCAGGAGCCGCGTCGCCCGGAGCAGGGCCTCGCCCGAGGCCCCGGCCAGCCCACCCACCTGGCTCTCCAGTGCCGCGTACTGCTGCCTCACCGCTGCCAGCGCCTGGGGCAGAGGGGCACAGGCTGACACCCGGCGCCAGGCTTGGGGGGGTCCTGCCCCCATTGCCCAGTGCTGCAGTGAGGGGGAGGGCGGTGAGCAGACGCTGGGCATAGGGTGGGGGAAGGGCGTGGGCTAGCAGGTGGTGGAGAGGGTGCCGTGTGGGGGAGGGGCACCAGCAGGCAGGCGGGGGAGGGTGTGGGCTGGGGGAAGGGTGCTGTGTGGGGGAGGGGGAGGGCTCTGTGCGAGGGAGGGGTGGGGAGGGCAGGGGCTGGCATCCAGGGGCCCAGGGGAGGGGTCACATGCTGGAAGCAGCATTTCCAGGCTCTGCATGGCGGGGCCGGGGGCTCTCACCTGGCCCAGCGCCCCCGTGGCCGACACGGCTCGCTCAGCGTTCTCCTTGGCCTCCTTGGCCAGCCCCCGGTTGGCCCTGGACTTGTCCTGCAGGTCAGCCACCTGCTTCGCCAGCGCCTGCAGGGGCCTCAGCACCCGCGCCTCCTTCTCCTGCAGCCCCCGGAGCCTGCGTTCGGCCTGCGCGGGACACAGGGGGATGGGGCCGGAGCCAGCGGGACGGGGGTGCCCCAGGTCCCACCCGTCCCCGCAGCGCGGCCGCTACAGGCTGCCCATGGGGCTGTGGCCCGGTCCAGCCCGTGGAAGCCCCCCTGGCCCCCGCCTCCAGGCTGAGAGTCCACACAGCCCCAGCGAGTCCCCAGCCTGGCCCGGCCCCGGGAAGAGCCGCTGGGGACGGGAGGGGAGGGCTCCAGCCAGCGGAGGTAAGGGGGGTTCAGGGCGTGGGGATCAGGCCGTTGTCTGCAGCCAGATGAAAAGAGCAGCCGTGCAGCAGGAAGTCACGGCCGCACCGTCCATCGATTGACATTGAACAAGGTCCTGTCGGGCTGGCGGGACGGAGACCCTGTCCTACTGCCCCCACCATCACCAGAGACAGCCACAGGTTCAGCTGGCTACGAACAGCGTCTGTCCGCTCAGCGGGCGTGGGTGGGAAACCCTTGTTCCCCCGTGCGCTGTCAGCGGCCCGTGCCCTGGCATTCGCTGGCTCCTCTCGGACTGTGCCGGGATTGGTGGGGAACGTTGTCGCGCTGGGCTAGGATTGGCTAGTAAGATGTTAGGATAACGACTGGCTACGGCAGAGCCAACCAGAACTCAGGGCACTCCATAAACTGGGCTCCCAAGGGAGTTCTTGGGAACCCATCCAGGCCCCAGCCCCAGGGGAGAGCCGCCCGAGCTCAGCTCTCTGCCCATGACACCAGCAGAGACTGGAGCCCCCCAGACGGCCCTGACCCTGGCTGGCCGCAGGGAAAGGCGCTGGGCGTGGGGAGTGGGAGTAACCGGAGGGTATCACTGGGTGAGGCTCTTTCCCTGGGAAAAGGTCCTGCCCCCTGGCAGCAGCCGTGTGCACCCGGAGCCTCACGCGCTGGGAACGGGTGGGTGTCTGAATGTGTGCGGATAACTGCGGGGCAGGACACAGCCTGGCTTGGGGGGGCCACGAGGGTCCCCAGGATGGCAGAGCCCCTCACCTCCTTCACGCTGCTCTCCACATCCCGGACCGCCTCCTTGGTTCTCCTCAGTGCCTGCCCCGCCATGGACACCTGGACCTTCGACCCTGCCAGCACCTCCTGCGTGGCCGCGATCACCCCCCTCACGCCCACC
>NC_048304.1:1173454-1180642 GCF_013100865.1 Trachemys scripta elegans | reverse complement strand
CCCCCCACGCGCTCAGCAAGTGCCCCTGGCCTGCTCCCGGCCCCGGTAACTCACCTGGCCTGCCCTGCCCGTGTGAGCAGCTCCCTGGCGGCAGCCAGGCCGTGGGCCGTGCTGTTCAGGACTGCGTCCACCCCGTCCAGCTGCCGGATACTGTCCTGGATTTCCTGCAGCAGGTGCCGGATTCTGCTGGGGCTGCTGGGCAGGGAGATGTTCAGCACCTGCCGGGCCACCAGCTCAATGCTCTCCGGGTCGGCTCCCTCCTCTGCAGACAGGGACGGCCCTCAGCGGGGGCAGGCCAGGGCATGGCTGGGCACCCACAGGACTGGAGCAGCCGCCAACTTGGGCCCCGGTTCACCCCATGCCTGCCCGTGGCTGGGCCTGGTGTAGCGGTGCCCTGGGAACCCCAGCCCCACCCAGCTCCGCTCCGGCTCCTACCTGCCAGGAAGCCCTTGACTTCTGGATGAATTCTCGCAGCCTGGCTGTGGCCTCCTCCATGTGGCCTCTGGCTGCCTGGGACCCATCCAGCGTCTCCTGGGCTCGTCTCCTGGCGCCCCGGGCCAGCTCCTGCATCTCCTGCACCTGGAAGGGCCTCACAGCTGATTGCGCCAGGCTGGTGCCAGCTGTGTGCCACACCCAGTGTGGGGGGAACAAGCAAGGGGGTGCCCAGCTGGTAGCACAGGCATGTGACTGGCACATTTGTGTGCGCACAAGGCTGCGTGGGGCGAGGGCGGTGCCCACAGGCGTGCGAGGCTAGCAGACCCTGTGAGAGACACCCTCAACGGGACCCGTGCAGCTTAAATCACAGGCCTGATGCCCGAGGAGACCGTCCCCGCCCCTGCCCACGCCGTACCTTAAGGGCGATGGTGCCCAGCTGCCCGGCCGTGCTTTCCAACTGGCGTGAGACATCCTGGGCGGAGCGCAGGGCCTGCGTGGAGACGGGGAGCGCCCCCCTGCAGCCTGGGCCCCCACAGCGCCGTTGCCCAGAGTCATCCTGGCAGGAGGCCCCTCCACAGGGGGCTTGATCGCAGCCCTGATCTCCCTGCGCCCCACAGATCTGCAGGGCAGAGAGCGCATGGCAGGGGGTCAGCCGGAGAGCCAGCCGGCCCCAGGGGAGGAGGGCAGAACCCTGGGCTTGCCATTGCATTCGCTGAGGGCCCCACAACTGGGAGGGAGGCGGTGACAAAGGGGGAATGATTTCTATGACTCCAGGGTGTGCCTCAGCTTCTCCCTGTGCTCCACATGGCTACCGGGGGCGGGGAGGAGGGTTCAGTTTGCTCCCAGGGCGGCCCAAGGCCTGTTCTACACTAGGAAATGAAGTCAGTGTTACCACATCACTCGGGGGGGTGAAAAATCGCCCTCCCGGAGCGACCCGAACTGAGCCCGGTGGAGGCAGTGCTAGGTAGATAGGAGAGTTCTCCCAGCGATCCTGCCACCCCTCTAGGGGAGGTGGATTGGGACAATGTGGGAATATTTGGTCATGTTTTTATGAGGCCTGTCCGTGCCTCAGTTTCCCCGCGGTGCTGCCTGGCTCCCCAGTGGGTGGGGAAGGGCTCATTGCTCTCAGGGTAGGGGAAGCAATGTGGCCGTCTGGGCCTTGCTCCCCATGTCACTGGGGCATCTGAGAAGACACTGGCGACTCCACTCGCCAGGACGCTGGCACCGAGCACGCAACGCCCCAGAGGGACCTGAGCTCCCTGCCTCCCCTGGGGGGCTGGACAATCCCCAGCTGAGATCAAGCACTGGGAGGGAAGAGCTGGGGGCTGGCAGGAGCCGGGGCTCTCCCCGGGGCTCTGCCGAAGGAGGGCAGACAGACAGAGCCTGTACCAAGGGGCTGGGCGCTGGCTAAGCAGGATGGCCGATGCTGCAACCTTCACTTCTCTGGGCTGCCCTAAGGACTCCCTGTGCCGCGCCAGGGGACAGCGCTGGGGGAGTCGCTGCAGGCGCTGGGCGAGGGGCATCGGTCCCTGTGCAGTGGGCAGGGCCCTGCCCGGCTCTATCTCAGGGGCACTCGCTGGGCAGAGCTCGCAGGGCGGAGCAGGGGCTGGAGCCCAGAGTGCCAGTGTCAAACATACAGCTAAGGGTAGCATAAAATCCCTCCTTATCCTGTAAAGGGTTAAGAAGCTCAAATAACCTGGTTGGCACCTGACCAAAAGGACCAATAAGGGGAGAAGATATTTTCAAATCTATGGGGGAAGATTTTTAATTTGAGTTCCTTTTTTCTCTCCGGTCAGCGAGGAACCAGGGCAGGGAAAATACATCTCCCTTAGCCATATCTGAACTAAGCATCTAATATTACAGAAATAGTAAGTAATAGCAAGGAAATGCATTGGATTGTCCTTTGTTTTAGCTTGTGAATTTTCCCTGTGCTAAGAGGGAGGTTTATCCCTGGTTTTGTAACTTTAAAGTTTTGCCTAGAGGGGAAATCCCCTGTGTTTTGAATTCATCCTTCTGTGACGAACTGGGCCTGTTCTCACTGTGGTCTGGGAATGCTGACAGGGGAGTGTGCTGGGATAGTCTGCATTGGAGGATGGGATCTGCCCGAGGGCGCATACCTGAGTGTGTAACATGAGAACCCAGGAGGGGGTTGAAGGCGAGGCGACTCCTTAGCCCGGGAAACTGAAAAAGGCTGGGGGAGGGGTCGCTAAGGGCAGAGTGCTGGAAGCAGGCTGGAGAGATGGCTGGGAGGCAGAGATGGCTCTGACCCCCCAAGGGGGGCTGGGCTGGGATGGCCGGGGACCCCAAGATGGACCTAACTGAGGGGGTCCCTGTTGTCTGTGCCTGCAAGACCTGTCTTGGACTGTATTCCTGTCATCCAAATAAACCTTCTGCTTTACTGGCTGGCTGAGAGTCATGGTGAATCACAGGAAGCCGGGGGTGCAGGGCCCTGAGTTCCCCAATACTCCGTGACACCTTCCATCCTGATTTTATAGAGGTGCTTCTTTTATTTGTTTTTCTTTATAATAAAGTTCTGTTTTTTTAAGAACCTGACTGGGTTTAATGTCCTAAAACCCCAAGGGTCTGGTCTGTGCTCACCTTGGTCACTCTCAAGCCTTCCCAGGAAAGGGGGTGAAGGGGCTTGGGGGGATATTTTGGGGAAACAGGAACTCCAAGTGATCCTTTTCCTGAATCTTTGTCTAACTAACTTGGTGGTGGCAGCAATACTCATCCAAGGACAAGGAAGGATTTGCGCCTTGGGGACGTTTTTAACCTAAGCTGGTAGAAATAAGCTTAGGGGGTCTTTCATGCGGGTCCCCACATCTGTACCCCAGAGGTCAGAGTGGGGAGGGAACCCTGATAGCCAGTGTAAGGGGCCGGCAAGCCACGTGGCCGACCCTGGCAGAAGGGTGGGGCCCATTGTGGGACTGGACCACAGAAGGGCTTCTCCCAGGGACTGTTTAAAAGCTGGGACCTCGCACCGACCCTGTGGATCCATGACAGAGGGACACCCAAGCCCTGCCCCAGCTCTCTCCCTGGAGGGGCTCCTTGTGGTAACCCTGCCCTGGCGCTAGCCCCTGCAATGCAGCAGCCCAGAACGCTATCCTGGGGCGAGACGGCCAAGGAGGGGGCTCGGGATCCACCCGAAGGGGCAGTTGGAAAGAGCTGTAGGGGAAGGAGAAGGATGTAGAGGCTGAGCTAGTGGGTGGAGCTGGGGAAGGGATCAGATGAGAGAAGAACTGGGAAGTGAGAAGGAGGAAAGGTCTGAGGTCGGGAGAAGCAGGAAAGTCAGACCTGGGTCTGGGAGCAGACACTCAGAGAGGGAAATGGAGGGACGCGCGGGAAAGAGCGTCAAGGCAATCCGCCCGGTGAAAACGGGACCGGCGCCAAAGGCAGTTTTAGCTTAAACCAGATCCTGCAAAGGGTCAGCGAGACGCCCCCCGCCTCCACAGAGCCTGAAGCACGTGACCAGAGACTGACCGTCTAGTGAGGCAATGCAGGTCAAAGGGGCCCAGTGCCCAGGTGAAGAAACCTGCTTGGGGTCGAACTGGGTGCAAAGGGACAGCCCCAGGAGCAGCCAAGCCAAGGAGAGGCAAAGAACAGGCCAGCGCGAGCGGAGCTGCACTGCCAGCCCAGGAGAGGGAAAGCTGTCTAGGCTGCTGGAGAGAGATCTCTGCGGCGAACACCACGGCTTTGCACCTAGCTGGGCAGCGGGGCCAAGGCCCCACGGGCCCTGAGCGGGGAGCCTAGAGCTGCCCGTTCTAAGCATCATGCCTTGGCCACGGGCTGTCCGATTTCAGCTCCTGCTACCCGTGGGGCTTTCCCGGCTCGCTTCTAAACGTGTCAAAGGAGCCCTTGTGTCCTGGTTTGCTCCGCCTCCCCTCCCAGTTAGCCCAGCCAGGTCAGCCCACTCCTCCCAGCAGGCCCCCGCCCCCACCCCCACCCCACCTCTCCTCCCCAGGGGCCCAGCCCGACCCCCATCCAGAGCCCTACCCATACCTGGGCTCCTGCCCTGCCCCCATCTGGTCTCTCCTCCCAGTTAGCCCAGCCGGGTCAGCCCACTCCTCCCAGCAGCCCCCCATCCCCTCCCCCAGCTAGGGTGACCAGATCGTAAGAATAAAATATCGTGACTCATGGGGGCGGGGAGCGCAAAGCCGTAGGAAGCTGCGGGTCGGAGGTGCACTGCCCTGGCTCCGGCCCCTGCTGCAAGGGGGAGTCTCTGGGCTGGGGCAGGAGGTTGGGGCCAGGGAGGGGGTTCAGGGTGCTGACTCCAGGAGGGAGTTTGGATGTGGGAGGGGGCTCAGGGTTAGGGTGCGGGGTGCAGACCCGGGCGGCGCTTACCTCAGGCGGCTCCCTGGAAGTGGTGACATCTCCCTCTGGCTCCTAGGCGGAGGCGCGGCCAGGAGGCTCTGCACACTGCCTCGCCCACAGGCGCCGCCCCCGCAGCTCCCATTGGCCACGGTTCCCAGGCAATGGGCACTGCGGAGCCGGCACTCGGGAGCAGCGTGTGGACCCCCAGCTGTTCCTGTGCCTAGGAGCAGCAGGGACATGTCGCCACTTCTGGGGAGCTGCACAGAGCTGGGTAGGGAGCCTGCTGGCCCTGCACCAACCGGATGCCTGGCAACCTTTCAATATGGGGACAAATGGCATCCCGATCGTCCATCGGTCGGGACGCAGGACAGGGAGTTAAATATCGGGACATCTGGTGATCCTACTCCCAGCCCTGTCCCTCCTGGGCTCTGGTCCTGCCCCATCTGGGCTCTCCTCCCCAGGGCCCCAGCCCAACCCACAGCCAGAGCCCTGCCCCGTCCTGGGCTCTCCCAGCCCCGTCCCACCCTGCTCACCCTCTCGTTGAGCCTGGAGACGCCGAGCCCAGCCGCCCGCTTCTGGGCCTCCCGCCGTGACCTCCTCTGCACTGCCAGGGTCCCGCGGAAGGCGCCGCCNNNNAGCGGGCCAGTGCCTCGGTGCAAGGGCCAGCCAGCCCAGTGGCCCTGCTCACCCCTCGTTGAGCCTGGAGACGCTGAGCGCAGCCGCCCGTTTCTGAGCCTCCCGCAGTGACCTCCTCTGCGCTGCCAGGGTCCTGCGAAAGGCATCGCCGGTGTTGCGCAGCAGCCCCTCTACGGCCTGCTGTGTGCTCTGGGCCTGGCCCACTGGGCTGGCTGGCCCTTGCACCGAGGCACTGGCCCGCTGCGCCGCCTGCCTCGAGTTCTCTGAGGAGGCCTGGATGCTCCGGTAGGCCTCTGCCAGGGCACAGGAACAGGGCATCAGGCCGGGCCGTGGAGAGCTCTGCCCCTGTGTGGCCAGGGAGACGTGGGTGCCCCACCTGGGGGCAGGGCAGGGCAGGGCTCCCGTGGGGACTCTGTCTCCCTTACCCCAAAAGTTGGCCTCTTTCCAGTTTGCCAGCTGCTCCTGCTGGCGGGACAGGGTGCGGTTCAGCTCCTGCAGCTCCCTGCTCAGGTTGGCCAGGCGGCCCCTCTGCTCCGCGTCCGCCCCAGCCAGCCCGTCCAGGCGCCCCTCCGCGGCCTGCAGCTGCTTCCAGACCTCGTCCATGTCCTCCCTAGGGGCACAGCTCAGAGTGGGCACAGGGCGGGACCTGACCCCCCCGTCCCAGCCACCAGGCCCTTCTCCCCAGCACAGCGGCGGGCGCATGGGCGCAGGAGGTGGACGTCCCGAGGGTTGGCCGGAGCAGCTGCTGGCAGTTCCAGGCACAGGTGCAGGAGTCTGAGCCAGCACCCTCGTGCCAGCCTTGGCAGTGGGGCTCAGCCCTGCACCCACACGGGGTCTCCATCTCCTTGGCCTCTGCTGGGCCTGCTCGCGAGGGGCCGGCCATGCCAGCGGGGGCAGCAACATGGGCATCTGCCCCCAGCCCAGCAGGCTGGAGGGGGGCCCGGGCCAGTCCTGCCGGGTGCTCCGGGGGAAGGGTCCCGTCGCCGAGCCCCTCCCCGCCACTGCCGCCCCCTTGCCTGGTGTCGTCCAGCCGGCGGCCCAGCTGGCGCAGGAGGGGGGCACCCTGGCTGCTGCCGTCCCCGACCAGCCGCTCCGTGCGCCTCAGCTTGCTCTCCAGGTCCTGCAGGCGGCTGTCACTGAGCTCGGGACCGGGGCCTCCCTCCTGCAGCGCCCGCGCCTGCTCCTGCAGCTGGCGCAGCCGGCCATGCAGCCGGGCCAGGGCCAGGTCCCACTGGGCGAAGCAGGGCGGGCAGCGGTCGCAGCGGGGGAAGTTGTCGTGGAAGCCGCGGAGGCAGCGGTCGCAGCGCTGCCCTGTGAAGCCGGGCCGGCAGGCACAGCGCCCGCTGAGACGCTCACACTGCAGGCTCTCCGCCCCGGCCGGGTCGCAGTCACAGGCTGCCGGAGCAAAGGGGGCATGTCACAGCCCAGCCGCCCGCCGGGACGCCTGCCTGAGTCTGCACACAGCCTGGCACGCTCTGAGATGGGGTGTGTGCTTTGACTGCTGACCCCTCCCCAGCCGCTCCCATGGCAGGGGCCCGCTCGCCAGCCGTGCCCCCCACTCAGCTCCTACAATGCAGCGAGGCTCCACAAACGCCCAAAGCCCCACGCCTTTCTCTGGGGGGCAGGGGGCTCAGCAAAGGCCGAGCAAAGCAGCCTGCCCAGCGTAGGGACCCCCCCATGGCTCGCCCCCCACCCCCCCGGGCTCACCCCCATCCTCCTCCAACTCGTCCCTCATCCCTCCGGACTCACCACCATCCTCCTCCAACTCGCCCCTCATCCCCCCGGGCTCACCCCCATCCTGCTCCA
>NC_048304.1:1158067-1173354 GCF_013100865.1 Trachemys scripta elegans | reverse complement strand
CCCTGGGCTCGCCTCCCACCCCCCCAGGCTCCCCCCCATCTCCCCTCCAGGCTTTCCCTCTGCCCCTTCTTGGTCTAGCCCCCGTCCCCCAACCCAGCTCTCCTCCCATCCTCTGTACCCCCCTCCTGGCTTGCCCCCCCCACTCCCCTCCAGCCCCTCCAGATTTCAATCCAGACTTTCCCCCTGCCCCAGATTTGCACTCCAGGTCTCTGCCCACGTACCCCCGCCCCCGCTCACACTCACCCAGGCACTCCCGCTCGGGCTCGCCCCAGTGCTCCTCCTGGCAGTCGGCGCAGGTGCGGCCCCCGAAGCCTGGCCGGCAATGGCACTGCCCTGTGAACTGGGGGGCAAAGCTGACACTTAGGTGGAGCACAGGGGGCCCGGACACCCCCAGGCACAGGCCTCCCTGGGCTCTGCACAGCCCGATGGCCCCACAGCACAGGGGCCCGTGCAGCGCCCAGCTCGCCTACCTGGGGCCGAGCGCCAGGCCCTGCCGGACGCCCGGCGGCACCCAGGCCCCGCTCCCTGGCACGGGGCACTCACCATGTTGCAGCTCTGCTGCAGGGAGTGGGCCGGGTGGCAGCTGCAGGGCTCGCAGCCCCGCTCCCCCCCGAAGCTCCAGAAGCCAGGGGCGCACTGGTCGCAGTTCTTGCCCACCACGTGGCCGCGGCAGGCGCAGCTGCCCGTGAGCCGGTCACAGGAGCAGGAGCCGGAGGCGCAGTGGGCGGGCAGCGTGCCCAGCTGGTTACAGGTGCAGCCTGGGAACAGCAACAGGATTGGAGGAGCGGGGGGGGGGGGCAGGATTCAGCCCCTTCCCCACAGATACCCACAACCCCAGGGCACTGCCCCCATCTCCCACACTCAGGAACAGGGGATCCTCTCCCCCCAGGCCTTCGCAGTGCCAGGCCCTGGAACCCCAGCCCTGTTCCCTGTGATGTGATGCCAGGTCCAGCCCTGCCTCTCCCCACAGCCCCGCCCCACCGGGCCAGGCTGAGCCCTGCCCCTCCCCACGGCCCCGCCCCACTGGGCCAGGCCCAGCCCAGCCCCAGTTCCCCCACCCCCACTCCAGCTGGAAATTAGGAGAGGGTTTCTAGCCATCTGTGACAAAGTGGGAATGTTCTTAATGTTTTCTCTGAATACTGTGTGGGTGCCTCAGTTTCCCCTATGCCTTTCTTAAGTATCTAGGTGGTGGGATCAGGGGGTGTGATTGTTGCAGAGCCTTAGAGGGCCAGTGTGATGCTGTCTGCACAGAGAGTGACCGACACCCTGTCTCCTGGCAACTGATGGCCTGGGCCCTGCCCCAGCAGGGTGCTAGCTGAAGGTGTGGGAGAACAAAGAGATCAGGTGGCCTCCTGGCCTGGGAAAGGGACAAAGGCCAGAGGAGGGGCTGGAGAGTTTCAGTTTGGAGCTGGCTGGGGAAAGAGAGGGGAGCTCAGAACCAGGGTCTGGGCTCCACACCCCGAAAGATAAACATGACTGAGGGGTCCTGTTCTCTGTACCTCTGGTTTAGATCATGTTCCTGGCGTCTAATAAACCTTCTGTGTTACTGGCTGGCTGAGAGTCCTGGTGAATCGCAGGAAGTGGGGGTGCAGGGCCCTGACTCCCCCACCCCCCGTTCCCCCGCGCCAGGCCACGCCCCCGGTCCTGCTCCCCTGGCGCCAGGCCGTCCCTCCCAGCCCCGCTCACGTCGGCAGCTGCGTTGCAGGGCATTGCCATGGTAGCCAGGCCGGCATTCGGCGCAGCGGGGCCCGTCTGTGTGGTGCAGGCAGCGCAGACACTGCCCGCTGCGGGGGTCGCAGGCCTCGGGGTCGCTGGGGTCGATGTTGTTGTTGCACTGGCAGGGCCGGCAGCCCCCGCCCTCCTGCTCTGGGGCCCCGAAGTAGCCGGGGGAGCAGTGGTCACAGCGCGGGCCTGGAAGCGACACCAGGAGACGCTCTCAGCCTGCTGGGTGATCTCCGGAGAAACGCCCCAGCCCTGGCCCCCGGGGGGGCGCCCAGCCCCAGCCTCAGGGACCCCGTCCTGCTCTCAGGAGCCAGAAATGCACCTGCTTCCGACCCCTCTGCCAGGAGTGTGCTGCTTGGCTGGAGCCCCTCGGACCTGGCGCAATGGGGCGCTGGGACCTACCCCAGGCACACATCCCTGGGACGGCTGCCCAGGCCCCATGGCCAGCTCGTGGGCACTGCATGGGGAACAGCCCGTGGCAGGGCTCTCGGGAACCGCCTGCCCCAGATCACCAGCCCTTCCCGCTGCATTCCCCCATCATCACCATGGGGAGGGGCTGGGAGGTGAGTGTGGGGGTGGGGGTCTGTCTTTGTTTTTTTAAAGGAAATGGGTAAACCCTGAACTCCCTGCCGGCCAGCAGGAGCCCCCCGCCCCACCCCCGACCTCTCTGCTGGCCAGCAGGAGCCCCCGCCCTGCCTGCCATGAGCCGGGCTGGCACAGCGCCCAGCCCACAGCCGGAGCTAGTGGCAGCAGCAGATATTGCAATTCCAGTGGGGCAGGCCGGGGGGCTGGGCGTGGTGGGAGGCTCTCTGTGCCCGCAGCCCCTGGGAGCTGGGGGAGGCCCTGCCCTGTGTGACAGCCCAGAGGAGGTAGATGGGCCCTGGAGCCCTGGGCTGGGTCCAGAGAGCAGCTGGGGAGAGCCAGGCCCATCTCTTTCCCCTCCCCAGAGTTGGGGGCCCCCCAATCTTCTGGGTGCAGCACAGGCTGTCTCTCTTCTCCCCCAGCAGCTCCCAGTGCAGGCTGGGCTGCCTGGCATTGGCGGGGCCGGCCTCGCCGGGTTTGTGTCTCCTGATTGCTCTGCCCGGCAGCCGCCCGGCCTTGGGGTGGCGGGGGAGCACCGCAGAGGCTGAGCAGAATTTCATGGGACAGAAGGGAAAGGCCCTTCTGGAGCCGAGAGCCCCAAGAGTGGGGGGGCAGTGCCCTGACCCCATTAACCCCGCCCCCCACTGCTCACCTGTATAGCCTGGGGCACACAGACAGACGATTTGATTGGTCTCCTTGTCGGCGTGGCAGGAGTTGCCATGGTAATGCCGAGTCCCAGGGTACCCAGGGCATGGGCAGGGCCGGCACTGCTGCCCGGAGCCCAGCACCGGGTCGCCATAGTAACCCTCCAAGCACCTGCCCACAGCACAGAGAGAGAAACCACCGCGCTTCTCCCCCGCCTCTGCCCCCCGTCCCTCCCGCCAGTCCCCCCCACTGCCCCCCAGTCCCACGGCCAGCCCCCCCCCACAGCCAGTCCCCCGCCTCTGCCCCCCATCCCTCCCGCCAGCCCTCCCTGCTGCCCCCTAGTCCCAGCCCCTGCTGCTGACCTCTGGCCAGGCCCCCGCCTCTGCCCTCCATCACCCCCACCAGCCCCCATTGCTGCCCCCCATCCCCCCAGACAGCCCCTCCATTATCCCTCCGGCCAACCCCCCACCGTTGCCCCCCATATCCTCCAGGCCCCCCACCGCTGATCCTTGTCTCCACGCTAGCCCTCCCTCCCCCGAGCTAGCCCACACTCTGGCTGCCCCCCAGCCAGCCCCCCACGCTGTCCTCCATTGCATCTTCACCACCCATCCCTCAAGAGCTGTGCCCCGCCCCGTGGGGCCCACACACCCACCTCTCACAGTGGCGTCCCGTGGTGGCGTCGCGGCACTGCTGGCAGGCCCCGGTGTGGGTGTCGCACTGCTCTGAGTGCCCGTTGCAGTGGCAGGGCCGGCAGGCCGGAAAGCCCCACTGGCCCGGCAAGCACTGGTCGCACCGGCGCCCCATGGCCCCGTGCTGGCATCGGCACTGCCCGCTCACGGGGTCGCAGAGCTCGGAGACCGAGCCCTCGGGGGAGCAGGCACAGCCTGTGGGACAGGCGGGTGGGGCGTCACCCAGCTGGGCAGACAGAGGGACAGCAAGCATGCCCAGAGCACCACGTTCCCAGACTGACGCACACAGACGGGGCCGATGCCTGGAGCGTTACTGTGACAATGGGGGGATGTTTACAATATTTTTATGAATCCTTTGTCTGCCTCAGTTTCCCTGGAGGAAGAGCAAGAGCTCTGGTACACCACAGGGTTTCCTCCTAGAGACCTCCAAAGGTGGGGGTGTCGCCCCGATCCTGTGGGTCTGTGACAGTCAGTCCTGGGCATTTGGCTTTCCCCGTCTCCTATCCTCCAGTGAGATGGGTCTGGGTCTGGGTCTGGGTCTGGGACAGCTGGGCGGAGAGATAGGGGAGTCCACATCCCTCTGGGGCCTTGGCTGCTCGGTGCTGGAGTCCCTATTGTCTTCCCCATGCTCCGCACCCCAACCCCCTGCCCCCGCTCGCATCCCCCTCCTGCACCCCAAACCTCTCATCCCCGGCCCCACCCCCAGCCAGAGCCCTCACCCCCCCGCACCCCAACACCCCGCCCCTCCCGGATCCCCCTCCTGCACCCCAAACCTCTCATCCCCAGCCCCACTCCCAGCCAGAGCCCTCACCCACCCCCGCACCTTAATCCCCTGCCCCCGCCCAGTGAAAGTGAGTGAGTGAGTGGGAGAGGGAGCAAGGGGGGAGGGGTAATAGTGAGGGGGGGGGAAGGGGCGGGGCAGGGGGGTTGTTCAGTTTTGGCAGCCCCATAAGGCTGCGGTAGCTCCAGCCCAGCAGCGGACGATGCCCGGCCTTGGGGAGGGCTGCAGTCACAGCCAGGCACATCCCCCCAGGGGAGCACAAGGTGGGGTGAATGGGGAGACATCCCTGGGGTGGACAGAGCCACGCAGTCACCCATGGCCAGTGCTCCCAGGGTGAGGCTCACTGCAGACAGACAGACAGACACACAGGTACTCACGGCTGCAGCCGGAGGGCCCAAATCCATAGGTGCCTGGCGCACACTGGTCACAGCGCCGGCCGATCACGTGGGGTTTGCATGGGCACTGCCCCCCCACCGGCTGGCACACACTGCTGGTAGAGCCTTGGGGGTCGCACTGGCAGGCTGGGGAGAGAGGGAGATCAGTGGTGCTCATGGGGAAACTGAGGCACGGGGTGGGACCTCTCCCTTGGCACACACAGGAATAGAACTCAGGAACTCATGGAGGAGCATTAGCTGCCATTCACCCCACTCTGCCCCGCCAGCGAGCACTGCCCCTCAGAGTCCCAGCACAGGGAGCCCACCCCCCCGCCCAGCGCCCACCAAGCGTCAGTGGTGCTGGAAAAGATTTTGGAGTGGGGGTGCTGAGCTGCACCCCTCTTACCCCATCCACGCCCCTCTCCGCCCCCTAAAGCTGGGGCCAGAAGCAGAGCCCCCGGGCAGCAGGGGCCAACAGCCAGGATGCCGGGCACCCCTACTTCCCACGCCTATGCCCAGTGCCCCTCCCCCAGCCAGCACTCACCCAGTATCGCCCCCTCCCCCACCGGCCAGCACTCACCCAGTGTCGCCCCCTCCCCCCCGGCCAGCCCTCACCCCCCGCCCCCCCCCCCCCCCCCCCGCCAGCACTCACCCAGGGCCCCATCGTGCAGCAGGGCCGAGATGCTGCAGAGCAGGCGGGCACACATCTCAGCCAGCGCTGGCATGGTCGCCATGCGGAACGCCTCCTGGCACTGGTAGCGCTTCAGCTCCTCGCGGTGCTGCTCCGCTGCCGGGTCGCGGCCATGGAAAGCCGGCAGCTCCAGCACTCGCGGCAGAAGAACCAGCTGGGAAGGGAAAAGCCTGAGCGCCAACGTGGGGCCCTGCCTGTGGGGCATGGGCTGGGCAGGGCATGGGTTGGGGGGCAGCAGGCTGGGCCAGGCCAGGAATGTGGGGGGCAGGGAGCAGGCCAGGCTGGGCTAGACAGGCTGCACTGAGGGGAGCAGGGGGGCACTGGACAGGCTGCATTGGGGGAAGCAGGGGTGTGTGACGAAGTGGGACTGTTCTTAATGTTTCCTCTGAATACTGTGTGGGTGCCTCAGTTTCCCCTATGCATTTCTTAAGTCTCTAGGTGGTGGGGAAAGGCCAGTGTGCATAAATCCCTGACACTCTGTCTCCTTGGCAACAAATGGCCAGGGCCCCTTCCCCTCCTGCAAGGAAATAGCTAAAGGTGAACAAAGAGATCAGGTGACCTCCTGGCCCAGGAAAGAGACAAAGCCAGGAGAAGAAGGGGCTGGAGGGGGTTTCAGAGTTGGAGCTACCTGGGGACTAGCAGTGAGGGCAGACGTGGGTGTCTGGCTCTCTCAACCCCATAATGGACCCGGAGGAGGGGTCCCATTCGCCGCTGTACCTACAAGCTCTGTTTTAGACCGTGTTCCTGTCATCTAATAAACCTCTGTTTTACTGGCTGGCTGAGAGTCATGTCTGATTGCGGAGTTGGGGGGCAGGACCCTCTGGCTTCCTCAGGACCCCTCCTCAGGACTCGCTGTGGGAAGCGCACGGAGGGGCATATGCTGAATGCTCCCAGGAGAGACCCAGGAGGTGAAGCCGTGTGAGCTTCTTGCCCTGAAGACGGTCTGCTCCGAGGGAGAGGAGGCTCCCCAGAGTTCTGCCTGGCTTTGTGGGGAGCAGTTCCAGAGCATCGCCCGGGGACTCCGGGACAGGGGGCACTGGACAGGCTGAACTGGGAGCGCAGGGGGGCACTGAACAGGTTGCACGAGGGAGAGCTGGGGGGGGGCACTGGCTGGCTGGCTGAGAGTTACGTCTGACTGCGGAGTTGGGGTGCAGGGCATGGTACATGGTGGGGGCATGGCATGGCCAGGCCAGGTGCAGAAGGGGCTGAATGCTGCAGGCAGGATGGATGGGCAAGCGCAGTGGGGCAGGCTATGCTGTGGACACATGGGCCTGGTAGGACAAGGTGTGGGCTGGGCTGGGCCAGGCGGGGGGTGCAGTGGGCCTGGTGTTTGGGGCTAGCCAGATGGAGGTGCGGGCACAGGGGAATGAGAGCCAGAGGCAGAAGTGGCACCCAGCAGTCCCAGAGCAGCTCCTGGGGCCCTCCCCACCTCAGCACACACGGACCCTCCGTGCGCTTCCCACAGCAAATCCACCCAGGCGCAGCCCGTGGACCCCGCCACTGAGCAAGTGAGCGAGCGGCGCGGTACCCGCGGGCGCCTGCCAGTGAGCGAGCGAGCGGTGCGGTACCCGCGGGCGCCTGCCAGTGAGCGAGCGAGCGGCGCGGTACCCGTGGGCGCCTGCCAGTGAGCGAGTGAGCGAGCGGTGCGGTACCCGTGGGCACCTGCCAATGAGCGAGCGGTGTGGTACATTCAGACAGCAGATGCCAAGAGCCACCATGGCCAATATGGTGGTGTGACAAAGTGGGGATTTCCCCTTGTTATGTCTCAGTTTCCCTGTGTGTCGCACCAATGTCTGGGTGGTGGGAATAAGGGGGTGTGACTTGGGGGGGCTGCTCCAGCTCCCTGCAGGGATGCTATGGGCGCCCCTTCCTAACCTGAGACCCAGGAGGGGGTGCGACCAGGTGACTCTTGGCCTGGGAAGCAGGACAAAGGCCGGAGGAGGCGCAACGGGCAGGGCAGGGCCAGGCAGCTGGAAGCGAGTCGGTCTCGGCTGGCTTGGGGCGCAGGGGGAGGCAGAGCCCTGGCTCTGGGCTCCCCTTCCCCAAAGATGGACTTGGCTGAAAGTCACTGATTTCTGTGCCAACAAGCTCTGCCCTACGCTGTGATCCTGTCGGCTAATAAACCTTCTGTTTTACACTGGCTGAGAGTCACGGCTGACTGCGGAGTTGGGGGGCAGGGCCCTCTGGCAGCCCCAGGACCCCGCCCGGGTGGATTTGCTGTGGGAACCGCACGGTGGGGCAGGGGAGGCTGGGTGCTCGGAGCTCAGACCCAGGAAGGTGAAGCCGTGTGAGCTCCTTGCCCTGGGGACAGTCTGCTCCGAGAGAGACTTCACCAGAGCCCTGCCCGGCTTCGTAGGGAGCAGCTCCAGCATCGCCCGGGGACTCCGGGGCAGGTGGCCGCTGGCGGGAAGTGCCCCACAGCTCAGGCAGGGCACCGGCAGGTTTGGAGCTGGCCTGGCACACGGGCTCCAGCTCGCAGCGCCGTGGGGCACTGAGCAGCTGCTGGAAGGACACCCCCTGCTCGGCGAAGCCAGGCGACTGGCTACAGGCCTGGCCTGACATCTCCCTGCCCAGCAGGAGGCAGCCGGCCCATGCCTGGCCCAGGGTGAAGCGGGAGGGGAGAAGCAGCACAAGCACCCAGCAGAGGCTACCCGGGGGCTCCGGGGCCAGGACCTGGCGCCCCCCCTGTGCAGCCCCTGCCCTTACCGAGTCGATGAGGATGAAGGCGGCCAGGTGGCGCTGGGCCACGCCCGCCCGCTGGAGCCGCATGGCGATCTCGTACTGGTTACTGGGCTCAAAGCAGAAGGGCCGGGGCAGCAGAGCGTACCTGGGGGCAGGAGGGCGAGCTGTGTGGGTGGGCCGATGGGGCGAACAATCGGGGCTGTGACAGGGGGCTCTGAGCCCAGCCCAGGGTGGGACAGGGCCCGGGGGGGGGTGAGCCCAGCCCAGGGTGGGACAGGGCCCGGGGGGGGCGGGGTGAGCTCAGCCCAGGGTGGGACAGGGCCCAGGGGGGAGGGAGCAGGCTGGGCTGGGCTGGGCTGTGCAGGGCAGGGCTGGGGTCCGGGCCGTGTGCCCCCTTGGCAGGGCTGGCTCCTAGCCCGGGCAGCAGCGCGTGGGACATGGGCCCGGCAGCCTGGCAGCCGCCAGAGGGTCCCCAGACGGGCGGAGGAGAAAGCAGGGCCCTGGGTCCGGCCAGGAGTCCCCGTGGGCTCTCACCTCGCGGTGTGCGGCAGGCTCTCCTTGTATCTCTGCTCCGAGGGCAGCACATTCCCACAGCGAGGGCTCGTGGGCAACGCCTGGGCACTGACGCTGACGATGGCCTCCCAGTCCTCTGTGGACTGCAGGGAGAGAGGTTAGGGGGCGCCCCTCAGCTGGGTCCCCAAGGGCAGGGGCACTGCCAGGGGGCGGGCCCGTACTCCTGGGCAGGCTGAAGGATGACGTGGGGGGCAGGCGGGGGCTCAGGTGCTGGCAGGGGTAGGAGCCCTGGGCTGGGAGATGACCAGAGCATGCACGGGCCCCCGGAGCGTTCCTCGGGGCAGCCTGCTCCCGATGCGGGCCCCTGGGCGCTGAGTGTGGACTCTGCGCCAGGTGGTCTCGGAGCTGGGCCCCACACACCAGGGGAGCCCCTCCGCCATCAGCTGGGGCTGCCAGGTGTCCAGTTTTTGACCGGAAAGTCTGGTTGAAAAGGGGACCTGGCAGTGTTCGGTCGGACGTACTGACTGGACACCCGAAGTCCAGTTACCGTGGGCAGGGGGAGGCGCTGGGCAATTAACCCGCGTGCACCAGCCCTGCTTGGCCAGGGCCGCCCCCTACCCAGGCAGCGGCAGCTCCACCCCATCCCGGAGCAGAGGGAGCCCAGCTGGGGGGTGGGGGAAGGAAAGGGAGATGGAGACGATCCAGCAAGTGACGGGGTGGGGCCTTGGGGGGGAAGAGGCAGAGAAGGGCCAGAGCCTTGGGGGGAGTGGCGGGGCAGGGGGTGGGGCTGGAAGTTTGGTTACCAGCAATTAGAAAGGAGGCAACCGCATGCCCTATGGCGGCCTGGCACCCAGCCACCCCTCCCCCATCAGCCCCACACCAGGGGAGCCCGGTGCCTAGATGTCCCCTCCCCCGTCAGCCCCACATGCCCTGCAGGAGCCCAGCCATCCCCTCCCCTGTTGGCATCCTGCCCCGGGGCAGCCTGGTGCCCAGCCCCCCTCCATGCCCCGCACACCTCGGGCTCGTAGCGGATCAGGATGTCGTACTCCATGGGGTAGGGGATGTTGTCGATGTGGAAGGACAGGCCAGCCCCGTCCCGCACACGGGCGAAGCCGGGCCCCGTCCATGTGATCATGTGACCCGCGTGCTCCCGGGACACCACTTCCACGTCGGGCTGGGGGGCCGAAACCTGGGTCAGTGACCTGCCCCTCCACTGCTGCCCCTTGCCCCCACCTCGCCCCATCCTTTCCCCCCACTACCCTCAGCCCATCCCTGTCCCCACTCCTCCACCACTGCCCCTTGCCCCCACCTCGCCCAATCCCTGCCCCCCACTACCCTCAGCCCATCCCTGTCCCCACCCCTCCACCGCTGCCCCTTGCCCCCACCTCGCCCCATCCTTGCCCCCACTATCCACAGCCCATCCCTACCCCCACTCCTGCTATCCTCCCATGTGTGACAAAATGGGAATTTTTGGTAGTATTCTGTATTAAGCCTATGTGTGCCTCAGTTTCCCCTTTAAACCCGGCATTGCTGCCCAGTGCTCGGAGGATTACGGCTACGTCTCCACTGCAGACACTACTGTGTGCAGCTACAGCATGGCTTCACGGGGCTCTCCCCTCGTTTCACTAGCCCCCCGCCCCAAGAGGTGGGCACTGTGGTCAGCGCTGTCCACTGGGGGGGAGCTGTCCCTGCGCGGTGGCCAGGTCTCTGCCAGGCTCTGCCTCCGTGGGAATTCTTTCCATACTTGCCTCAGTTTCCCCTAGGTGCTGCAGTGCTGGGGAGGGGAAAGGCCTGGGTGCTCTCTGGGCAGGCTACACCTGGTGGTGGGGCTCCTGGCCGCCTGGCCTCGGGCCCCGGATCCGGGGAGTTTTTGAGAAGACAGTGGCAGCCCCAATTGCTGGGACTGTGACACCCCCCCCCTTCCTGCCCCCAATCCTCTACCCCATCCCCCGCTTGCTCCTTCAGACCCCGCCTTCCCCTGCTCCTCACCTTGTGCTGGGGCTGCCGGCTGCGCCGGGGCAGGGCTTGATGCTGCAGGAGCCGCACGGCGCTGCGCTGGCGCCGCAGACGCCCCTTCCGCCCGTTGGGGAGCCCGCTGGAATGCTCCAGGCAGTCTGGGGGGGCCTCGGGGCGCAGCGCTCCCTACAACGGGCCAGGGTCAGACTGGCAAACCGCCGGGGGACCCCTGGGGGATGGGGAGTCGCCGGGGGGACTGATGAGGGGGCAGGAGGTTGCCGAGGGGGACTGGGGTTAGCCCGAGGAGACCCCCTGACTGCGGCAGGCTCTGGCTGGCCAGAGGGACGCTGACGCCCGGCTGCGCAGTGTAGCTGGTGCTGGGTCCTGTTGCTCAGTGAGGGGCACAACCCCCAGCCCAGACCCCAACCTGGCACCAGAGACTGTGCCCCAGAGCCACGGACCTGCACTCGAAGGGGTCCTGAGCCCTGTGGCCCTGGGCCCCTGCACGCTGCCCCTCCCGGGCCCCCACGTGGTGCCCCCTTGGCCCCGGGACCCTGCACGCTGCCCCCCCTGGGCTCCCACGTGGTGCTCCCCTCAGCCCTGGGACCCTGCACGCTGCCCCCCCGGACTCCCATGTGCTGCCCCCCTCGTCCCTGGGACCCTGCGCCCTGGCCCCCCTTGGTCCCAGGACCCATGAGCAGCCTCCCCCCCCACTCCCTGGCCCCGGGATCCCGTGTGCTGCCCCCACCTCAGCCCCGGGACCTGCAGTAGCCCAGCGTCTGGTGCCCGCACTCACCGGCAGCTTGGGGTGGGTGGGCGCGTGGCCTGTGGCATGCTCCGCCTCGTAGCTGTAGTAGTCCAGGGGTGCACAGAAGTAGCCGGGTTGCACCTGGTCACATTGGCGCCCGATGAGGTGGGGCCGGCAGGGGCACTGTCCATCCTCCATGGAGCACCTGGGGGCGGCACAAGCCCTGTCCGTCCTGGGCTAAGGAAGCCTGCTCTACCCTGTCCGTGTGTCTGTCCAGGGCAGGGGCCGTGGGGGCGGGGGGAGAGGCCAGCTTTTGCAAGCCATCCGGCAGTTCTACGCTGCGGCCCCGCCGACTCGCCCGTCCATCACCCGCCGGCTGGGGGTCGCTGCAGCTAGAGATCGGGGGTCCAGGGCAAAGCCAGGCTGCTGGAGGCTCAGAGGTGCGGTTCCAGGAGGCGGAGGGGCCTATGGCTTAAGCCCCGACAAGGGGGGTCGCGCTGAAGGGGGTCCTCCCAGGGGCTGTACGGGGCTGAGAGAGCCCGGGGCCTGGGAGTGCCTGACACCTGGCACCCCTGCCTCATGCCCCTCCCCCCAGTCATGGCACTGCCAGTGGCCCCCCCCGGCCGTGGTACCGTCTCCTTTCCCCCCTCCGGCCATGGTACCGCCCCCTTCCCCCCCAGCTGTGGTACCGCCCCCTTCCCCCCCCAGCCATAGTACTGCCCCTTCCACACACACCCCAGCCGTGGTACCGCCCCCTTCCCCCACCCCAGCCGTGGTACCGCCCACTGTGCCCGCTCCCCGCAGCCATGGTACTGCCCCCTTTCCCCCCCAGCCATGGTACCACCCCCTTCCTCCCCAGCTCTGGTACTGCCCCCTCCCCCCCCCCAGCCATTGCACCACCCCCTTCCCCGCCCCTGGCCATGGTACTTCCCCCTCCCACCCCGGCCATGGTACCGTTCCCGTGCCCAGCGTGGCACCTGCCTACCTGTTGCTGTAGGTGCCCCCGAAGTCGCAGGCACAGGGCCGGCAGCCGGCTATGTCATTGCTCAGGCCCCAGAACTCGGGCTGTGGGGAGAGCCGGGTCAGACACCGCATGGGTCACGCCGGGGGCCGGGGGCCGGGGAGGGGCAGGGCATGGGGCACTCACCAGGCACTGGCTGCAGTACCGGCCGCTGACAAAGCGCTTGCAGTAGCAGTCTCCACTGATGTGGTCACAGGGGGGGCTGCCCGCGATGATGCCCCGAGGATCACACCTGCAGGCTGGGCCCAGACACAGCAGCTGACCCACAGCCCCCACGAATATCCCAACCCCACCCTCGTGCGAGGCCTGGCACACCCGGCTCTGGGGATGCCGAGCCGGATCCCGCCCGGTGTCCGAGGGGTGGTCCCACGCAGCACATGGGGCCCTGCCCACCAGCGGCTGCCCCGAGGAGCCACGACCCCTGCATAGGAGCTGGAACTAGGGGGCTGGGGGGGCTGCCGCATCCGCGGGCGTGACGGGGTTTCCATCATACCCAGGGTTGGTAGTTTGGTTCCATGGCTCAGTCGTCCCCCTGCCCCTCGTCCCCGCCCCCCGCCGTACACATTGCTCCAGCGCCCCGGTCTCCTGTCTGGGACTCGTGGGGAGTCCAGGGGGAAGCAGGCCCTGGGTCCCCCAAGCTGGACTTTGCTGCAGCTGTCTTCTCCCTGTGCCTGTGTCACACGCTGGCGGCAGAGTGGGGGGCAGGGCCCTTTGGGGGCATCTGAGGCTCCCCAGGGGGACTTGCTGCAGGGAGCGAACGGGGTGACCAGGGGGCTGAACGCTCCGAGGTCGGACCCAGGAAGCGCCGAAGCCAGGCAGGCTCCTGGCCCTGGTGAGTGTGGCCCTGAGGGGAGACGCTGCCCTGAGTCCTGCCTGGCTTCACTCAGAGCGGTGCCAAGGCCGTGCCCACACTCACGCTGGCAGCCCTGCGGGTCGGTGTGGCTCAGCCCGTAGAAGGCCTCCTTGCAGCTGTCGCAGCGCACGCCCTGGACGTGTTCCTTGCAGCGGCACTGCCCAGCGATCATGCCCAGCGCCACGTCCGTGTGGCTGTCACACACCCCGCCATCCAGGGAGCCCACCGGGTCACAGTCACAGGCTGCCAGCAGAGGGGAAGAGAGTGGGAGTCGCATGCCAGGAGCCAGCTCTGTGCCCAGTCCGGACGCCAGTGACCGAAGCAGGTGGCCATGCCGGGCAGGGCGGGGCAGGGACAGGGGAGCTACAGTCGGTGGGATGGGGAGGGCAGCCGAGTGTCTCAGCACAGCCAAACCCCCGGGCGCACATCCAGGCCAGGGAGTGCAGCGTGGGGGCTGCCCGCAGAGGGGCTGCGGCTTGGCGTGAGCCCCCCGCGCAGCACTGTAGCCAAAGGGCTCATGCGCTCCCTGGCCGCATCCCGGGGCCATGACCAACATGGGCGATATGTGCCTCAGTTTCCCCAGGCGTTGCCCTGCCGCACTGAGCGCCACATGAGGTGTGGGCCACGCAGCTGTCTGGGGAGCCGCACAGGGTAGCGAGGGCTAGGGGGACCCAACCGACAATGGGAACCCCAAGGACCCCACACTTCCCCCGTGAGGCTGCAGACGGAGAATGAGGGGGCGGTGCCAGGCGAGCGCGGAGAACAGGGCTCTGCGACCCAGGGCAGCTCCTGGCACTGAGACACGGGACAGCCGCAGAAGGAGGCTGAGATGGGCTGGCCAGGCTGGGCTCTGGCTGCCCCTTCGCTGCTCTCTGCAGAGCCAGGACTGGAGCCCGGCACCAGCTGCGCAGCACAGGGGGACGCTCCGAGCAGGGGCCTGGCTGGGCAGAGCTCCCGGGGGCGGCAGGGGCTGCAGCTCGGTCTCAGAGGCGGGAAGCGGCCAGCCTCAGTCTCACTACGCACAGGGGTGACCCAGCCCGCTCCGACCTCTGGGCCCTGGGGAGCCCAGGAGCCGTGCAGTGCCCTGGCCTGCCCACGTGCCCGGGGGGGCACAGGCATGCGTCAGGGGGCCCGTCTGGGCTGGAAGCAGACCCGGGGACAGCACATGACTAGTGGGGGCCTGGCGAGCCCCTAGAGACCAAGGGCCGGGCATGGGCCGGTGACCCTGAGAGAGAGGACGTCCCTTCTGTGCTGTGGGCACCCGACTGGCGCCAGATCTAGCTTCAGAGGAAGGGGCGCAAAGCCCCGAGAACCCCTGGGGCGACCCCCCTCCCGCTGGAGGCTGCCCAGGCCCGTCCGCTGGGGCGCCGGGCACTCACGGACACAGGCGGTGCTGGCCCGGATGTCGGCCCGCGGGTTGTGGTAGTAGAAGGGTTTGCAGAGCTGGCAGCTGCGGCCCATGGTGTTGTGCTGACAGTCGTCACAGACACCCCCGCTGGTGTTGCCCGTGGCCAGGTACACGGCCATGTCGAAGTGGCACCGGCGCGAGTGCTGGTTACAGTTACACCCTGGCAACAGATGGGTCAATTAACAACGGCCCGGGCACATCACCCCCTGGGCACTGCCCCCAGCTCATCCCGTGTCCCTGCCCCTGGGCCCTGCCCCCAACTCACCCCGTGTCCCTGCTCCTGGGCACATTCACCCCCTGGGCACTGCCCCCAGCTCACCCCGTGTCCCTGCCCCTGGGCACATTCACCCCCTGGGCACTGCCCCCCAGTGCACTCGCTGCACTAGGTGCAAAAGCAGGCAGGAGCAGAGCCGCGGGGAAGCAAGGGGGGTCACAGCCGTGGGGAAACAGGCGGGGGGCAGGGAAGCAGTGGGGGGGCAGAGCCACGGCGAAGCGGGGGGCAGGGAAGAAGTGGGGGGCAGAGCCGCGGGGAAGTGGGGGGGGAGGCAGAGCCGCGGGGAAGCAAGGGGGGTCACAGCCGCGGGAAAACAGGCGGGGGGCAGGGAAGCGGGGGGAGGCAGAG